>NC_068571.1:10747225-11056991 GCF_025698545.1 Gossypium raimondii
CAGCTTCTTAAAGGCCGTATAGTTTTCTATGGAATGCCCCGTGATTCCCGTATGATAGTCGCACTGTGCATTTGCGTCGTACCATTTGGGGTACGAGGACTGTAAGGGCTTCAGATAGAAAGGGGAAACTACATGGGCGTCGAATAAGTTTCGGTATAATTCCCTGTACGATATAGAAATTGGCGTGAATTGGGGCCTCTCCGTATTTCACCTTGTACTGACCTCCTGTCTCGACGAGCTTTGCTGATTGGCAGCCACCTTTCCTGGCTGACTCACTGTTACTGACTTCGAGTAACCCTTGTTGTACATGCTCGCGTTGTTCACCTCGTTTTCCTTCCTCTTCGAAGCTGATCTTCTGTTACCCTCTCCAGCATCGATCTTCCCACTCCTGATGGCATTCTCAATCATCTCACCGTTCATGACTATGTCAGGGAAGCTTTTTGTGGCACTTCCTAACATATGTGTAATGAATGGTGCCTTCAGGGTGTTAATGAACAACATGGTCATTTCCTTTTCCAAGAGCGGTGGCTAAACTTGGACCGCGACCTCCCTACATCTCTGCGCGTACTGCCTAAAGCTTTCGCTCGGCTTCTTCTCCATATTCTGAAGGGTGATTCTATCAGGAGCCATGTTTGTCACATGACTATATTGTTTCATGAATGCTTGCGCTAAGTCTCTCCATGAACCAATTGTGGTACGGCTCAGCTGATTGTACCATTTGGATGCTGCCCCTGCAAGGCTGTCTTGGAAGCAATGTATTAATAGCTGGTCATTATTAACGTATCCAACCATTCGCCTGCAGAACATGGTGATATGAGCCTCTGGGCAAGTCGTCCCATTGTACTTCTCGAATTCAGGCATCTTAAACTTATGAGGGAGTACTAGATCTGGCACTAAACTCAGCTCTTTTGCGTCAATGCCTCGATAGCTTTCAGTAACTTCCATCGCATTGAACTTCTCCTCGAGCCACTTGCATCTCTCCTCTAACTGTCTCGGTAACTCCTCCTTCACCCTTTCCTTCTCAACCACTTTATCAAAGTCAGGAATGGCAGAGTTAATAGGATTATTTTCAGGATTAAAACCCGGCCCAGTTTGGAGGTTCGAAATACCAGCTCGAAATTGCTGAGGCATGATGGTGACAGTAGATTTGCGCGGGTATTCAACTTGAGCTCGCTCATGTGGAGGGGTAAAACCTGGAGGATAGAAAAGTTCATCATCATTTCCCTCATCGACATCTGCCATGGGGCCCTTTCCTTTGTCACCTCCCTTAGTTATCAGTCGGGTTAGCTTTGCCACTATATCCTCTTGAGATTCCCGCATCTTCTCAGACATCTCTTGTTTCATCTTGTCTAACCGCTCCTGCATTTGTAGCTGAAGCCGGTCTTACATATCCTTCTGGTACTGTTCGAGCTTCTCTAATCTCTGATCCATATCTTTCGTCTTTGCTCGAGTGTCGTATCGATGTCGAGTTGGTTGGTTGGTTTCCAGGTTAACTGAGCAATGATTTTAACTTATTAGGATTTAATAAAAGTCTTTAATGCATATGATACGATGCTAATGCATATGATACGTTGCATGAGGTGAATGCAAAAAAGGTGTTAATTATAATTCAATTCCACTCAGAAAACTTTACTAAAGAAAAAATAGCTATAAATACGGCTTTGCCCTAACACTTAGAACTTTAATCTCCCTAAGTAATGATGCCAACTTTTGCCCCTGTTCTGATTCCGATTCATACTTCACACTTAGTACATCAGCTTGTACTGCCAAAGTCTGCAGATGCTCAGCTACCCCTTGAATCTGAACCACAGCTTCTCCCATGATGTGATCCCTTCCTGCAACTTGATCCTGAAGATAGTGAAGCTGTTTATTTTGATGATATTCATTTGCTTCCAGATGTTCAATTCTGGCTTCATAGTCTTGTAATATTGCCTCCAGTTCGGCCACCCTAGCTTTTAATTCATCATTTTCGTTCTGGCTTTCGGACAAACTCCTCTCAAAGGACTTATTTTGCTTTTGAGCCTCCTGAAATCTCTTTTCCCACCTATCAGCCTTGACCTTTTCTTCTTGAACTTCTTGACGCCACTGTTCTGAGGTTTTTCCCAATCCAGCAGTTCTCATTGACATACGTAGCCTTTTATAATCCATCTTCAAGCTATTCAAATCCTCCTCAGCTTTGCGCTTTTCTTTCCTCAGGCCTTCGTTTTCCAGCTTCTGAACATCCACATCCAGCTTGAGACTCATCTTTTCCTCTTCCATTTGCCCTAGCTTCTTCTCAAGCTCAGAGTTTCTTCTTTCAAAATCTTGCTTTATAATTTCTAGCTTAGAAGGGACCATATGTACATGCTTTTCTACTAATTGGTCATCTCCTTGACTGATGCAGTATATTATCATTGACCCTCCTACCCACCAATCGATATATTCAGGAGTCATCGACGGACCTACTGACAATCTCTTCAATCGATGAGTCTGCCTCCAAGCATTTGTCATTTCTCGAATCTTTTTCTTGTAGCCATCACACTTATACGAGAACTCACTTTGAGCTAATCCTTGGGTTGTAGGTACGAACTGCCTCGATCTATACTGCCTCAATACCAGTAACGGTGCATAACCAATAGCTCCCCAAATCCCAAGCAGGGGAACCCAATCGAAATCTCCACATCTATACAATATCTCATCTGACAGCAACCAAGGAGCTCTCCACTCAATGTCCTCCTCTTGAAGATTCTGAAGAGTTGCAATCCATCTTTCTTCTAAGGCCCCATCTTGCATCGGTATTTCCACTATTTTTTTTAAGGGCGAATAAGTTTCAGAAAAAACTCGATAAGAAAATTTATCAGCCTTCCTGAAATGACTGTGAAACCATGCCAAGAGAAGCTGCGCACATCCAATGAATCTTCTTTCACCTACTCTTTGGCATTCGTTCAGTGACCTGAAAGTTTCTGCTAAAATTGCTGGAACCGGTGTGACTCCTTTATCAAGTCGATCGAAAAGATTAGTGACTGCTTCATCGATATGTCCCAAGGCTTTGGGAAAGACAACTAGGCCGTAGATGCTCAAAGAAAAAACATCAACCCTCTTCTTCATGTCTGGATGTACTTGAATTAAATCTCTCAGATTCTTCCAAGGAATATATTTGCTATCTCCCTTCTGTTTGATTCGTGCTGCGACCCATTGCTCACTCATCCCAGTTATATTCACCAACTTTTTCAGAAAAGTTGGAACATTAGTAGCTCTTGAATAGGCTTTGTCCACTTGAATTTTTGAGCAACGAAGCAATGCCGTGTATTCCTCCACTGTAGGCACTAAATCAACACTTCCAAAGGTGAAAAAACAATAAGCAGAATTCCAAAATTGGGCTAAGGCACGGAACAGGCGCTTATCCACCTTTACGTCGAGCAAGTAAGGTAGGTCTCCGTAGCTAGAGTAGAAGAGTTGCTTAATCTCATCATTCCACTGACCCCAAATTTCCTTTAATTCCAGTAGGCTATTCTGAGTCACGCTAACACGAGTGAAATCCCACAACTCTGACACATATCCTTCGGCCAAACTATCACCTTTCTCCTGCTGTGTTGTCTCAGACCAAGTTTGGACAGCCGCATTATCTTCCACCTTATCAAGAAACCCTTTTTCCATGATAAGCTTTCTATCTAGCAACAGAATATGAACTAACGCCCTTTTAGGATGAAATGTTATGCAATCATGGTGTCATGCAATCAAAACAAAAGAAATCCAAGTCAGTATCACATATAAAGATATAAACAAACATAAAATAGCAAGAAACACTTAAACAAGAATCCCCTAGGGTTTTGGGATAGTTCTACCTAGGTCAAGTTCCTAAAGCTCACTATATGAGGTTTAGTTTCTAGAGTAAGGGTACCCAAACCAGCAGATTCCTCGATCCTCACCCATTATAGGCTCATATAGATCGAGTTCAGTTCAGGGAGATACATTTCCCTATGGCTGCACGGAGATGAAAATCTCACGAAGACATAGGTACGGATGTATCCCGGAAGCGATCTACTACCCTGCACGGAGGTGAAAACCTCACGAAGGACTAGTTTCTCGCTCCCACTTAAAGGGTAAGATGCACAATGCAGATGCAAAATTGCCAACATACCAAGATGAAAAAAATGATGAATGGGAGGGGAACTCATGAATTTTTTAAAAACTTTTGATTTTCGACACAAAGACAAATATAATCAGTTTATGGCTCGACTCTCAAAGTCCCCAGCGGAGTCGCCAAGCTGTCAAAACCGTTTTTTTGAAAGAAAAAATTTTGTTGTCAACTTTTTTCAAAAAATAAAACTGGAGTCGCCACCGATCCTTTATTAAGGTGTGACCGGCCCACCTTAAAAATTATTTTGGTCTGCGAATTTTGAAAACAGGTTCGGGAGTCAGTTACGCACGAGGAAGGGTTAGCACCCTCGTAACGCCCAAAAATTGGTACCAAATTGACTATTGAATGTCTTAGTGTCGAAAGTTAAAAAAGATTTTAAAATAGGCTTGAATGATGAAATTTGCAGAAGGATAATCAATTGTTCAAGTCATGTAAAGAAATCGAGTCCCAATACGTTAGGGTACAATTCCTCATATTCCCCAAACTTGAATATCACTTTTATTTTATTCGAAAATCTTCATTTCGAGAAAGTAACATGCCACACCCAATACGTTAGGGCACAACAAGTTAAGTTCCCAAAAATGATTTTTATGCATTTTGAATAAAGACTATTCTCGGCTTTTTAAGATTGACAAAGAAAATCAGAACCCAACACGTTAGGGCTCAATTCCCCTCGAAAATCCCAAACCTCCAAAAATGCTTTTATTCAAAAAAAACCTTTAAATCAAAAAACTTTGATGAATGGTTAAAACCAAAATATATTTTCAAAAGGGTATGTTAAAAGTTAATATATAATATGATACAGATCCTTTAATTTAAAGCATATATACATAAATATTTACAAATATATATACAAGTATAGTAAATGAATCTGCAGGTAGGTATGCGATACACTCAACACATATACAATTATACATAAAAAAAGACGGAATGTGATATATATATAAGGAAAAAAAATGCATGTAGGTGCGAATATGAAAATAAAAGTTCATGCATACGTTAATGCACATATAAGTATACAAATGAACAACAAAATTTATGAAAATTTCTAAACATGCATATGTAAAAAAGCATATGTATTATATAATATAGATGTATACACATATATATATATACATATTTATTTTTCAAAAAAAACCATGGAAACAGGACATATATAAAATGTATAAAATATGTGTATATAAGAACTAAAATATGTATGTATACATGTATCTATTTTTTTAAAATGTATAAGTATATATATACACATATATAAAGAATGAGAAAACAAAAACAAACAAAAAAATCCGTAAAAGAAAAATTAGAAAATGAATGTGGTAATAATAGTAATAATAATATTACTAATAACGATAAAAAATAAAATAAATAAAAATAAAAGAGTATAGCATAATTATGATAAAAAGTAAAAAAAAATGGATTAAATTGAGTCCAAAAACAAAGAAGTGGGGCGAATTTAAAATGAAATTTAAAAAAAAAAGGCCACTTGAAGGTGCGCGTAACAGTGGAGGACCAAAAGGGAGATTATCCCCTCCTTCCAAAACGCTGCGCATTACCGCTGGCTAAAATGAACAGAAACAAAAACATTTGGGCCAAATTTAAAAAGACAAAAATCGGCCTAATAAAACAGGGCGCAAAAGAGGGAGGACCAATCGGGCAAATTCCCTTCGACGTCGAGCATGGATCCTCCCTTGGCCGGTCACCGCATGGTCGCTTGGGAAAACGACACCGTTTTGAACGATATTTAAAACAAATTCTTTCTTTCAAAAAATCATTTACAACTTAAATAAGAAAAAAACTTAGAAAGGAAAAAAAAACTTCTAGCGCTCTGCTAGGGTTTAATACCCAAGCTTCCTTGCGCCGCCGTTTAGCCAGTGCCGACGCTCCGATTGCAACGGAGACGACCACCGCTCGGCGTCTTCGACGAAAGAGGTAAGTTCTCTTTTTGTTATTTCTTTTTTTTTTAAAACGCAAAAGAAAAGGAAAAAAGATATATATATATATATACAATATAAAAAAAACCCGATTCACCTTGAATCGAAAACAATCTGAGCTCTATATATAGCCGAAAAGAAAAAATAAAGTGAATAAATCTGTTTATTTTTTGCTGTTTTTCTCTTTGCGGACTCCTTGCATCCGTGTTTGCAGACGTGTAGGGAGCAAACGTGCGTGGAGAGGCCCTCCGAGTCTTGCGGCGATTGGAGTCCTTGCTGGAGGCAAGGGCTTGCTGCGGCTAGGGTTCTTCTTTCTTGATTTCAATTTTGCTGTATTGGGTTGCTAGTTACTGGGTTTGGGGTTTGGGTCTGTTAGGCTTTTCTTTGGTTTATTATGTGGGCTAGGAACTGTTTTGGGCCGATTGGGCCACTTATTTGTTCGGTCTGGCATTTTTTTTTGTTTAGTTTGGACCCAGGCCGATTGGGCCCTATTACAACGAGGTTATTAGACAAAGTAGTTAGATGAATTTTTTTCGTAAAGAGTATACAATAAGGAGTTTTCAATTATGGTACTTCTTATGGACTGACTCCATGATTAAGTAATTGCGAATTATCGGAACGATGCTTCTGGACATAATTGCAATGACTAGAGCCTAATTGTATATGTTCAATTGGTCCTTATGCTAGCTCAACAAAAGCTTGATCGGATTGTATGTGAATCAGAAGAAAATTCTACGACTTTGGGAATAATATAATTGAGTCGATTTATTTGATATGGAATAATTAGGTGGTCGTAAGAATTGTTTAACTAGAGAATTTGATTAAAGAATTTTCTTGAAAATTTATTTTGGAAAATCTAAGTGATTTTTGAAAAAAATAATTTTGATCAAGTAAAATTAAATTAATCAAATCAATTAAAATTAATATATACTTTTGGAAGTTAATTTTCAAATCAAACAATTGACCCAATAAGTAATTCAACTTGAAAATTAGACCTTATATCGTAAATTAGGCCCGGGAGCCCAAAACTGAGTCTAAGACCCAAAAAATGGTCAAATCGGGCCGACAACCCAACTGATGGCTAGACTGGACAAATCGGTCATCGTTGACCAAGACCAAATCAGCTTGGGGTGTTGTAAAGGTGTCGTACCTGTATCACCGGACACGGTGGTGCCGATGGCTACGACGGTGACGTCCCGGTAGCCGACGGCGGTTGGTAATCAGTGGTTGAGCAATGAAAGAGTTACACTCCTACTAGGACTCTAGCAAAGAATTTGATTTCAGATTAACTATTCCAGAAATAATATTATTTTAATAGTTTAATATTCAATTTAATTTAATACTTATCTTAATAATATTTTATTAATTTAATATTAAAGTGATTATTTTAATATTAAATTTAATTTAATATTTATCAAGATATATTAATAGATTAAATTTAATATTAAAGTGATTAAATTTAATCATAATTGAACTCTCTAAACTCTTCTTATATAAAGAGAGCATTGGCTCATTATTTACACACACTAGAATTCAAGAGAAAGTTGTAGAGAGAAAATTCTCTGAAGAGATTATTCTAGAAAATTTCTAGAGATATTTTTCTGATTTACATCTTAACCCAAAAGTTTAGAGAAATTGCAAAATTACCCCACAGGTAATTTTTGTGAATTTTTTTTATTTGAAACGAGCCTACACTTGACAGACATGAGCTTGAGGATAGCGAAAAAGACTACTCAGTCGAAACGCTCATCCTAGACAAATAAAAAAGGTACAATTTTGATTAAGTGTTTATTACTTTAGATATCACAACCAAGATCTTGTTTCGGAAAAAAATTTAAAACTCTGGTTTTTCCCTAAATTTATTTTCCGCTGTGTTTTCCAAACCCATTTTTTCCCACAATTGGTATCATGAGCCAAGTTGTGTTCTATCTATAAGCCTAAATTGATAATCAAAATAAATTTATCTTCTTCTTAAATGATTTGATTACATAGAAAGTGACATTCTTTAGATCTTATGCATCTTTTGAATTATATATGGGAATGGTATATGTTTGTTATATAATTTTTTTTATTGCTGAGGTTGTGGTTCTTAGGAAATAGACCGTGGACTATCGTCTCCACGTAGAGCTATGTTTTTTATCTTATGAGCCAAAAACAGACATAGGAATTAAATGTAATTTTTCCAAAAGGAGTCCATGACGAGGAAAAGATGGGATGGCAATTGAAAACCCAAGGAATGCCTTGTAGTGAACAATTATGTAATTTTATTTTTTCATTTATTTTCTAAAAATAGAACTATGAAAACCTTGGCTGACAATTTTATTTTAATTACCTATCTCATTATATATCTGTTTTATAATTTTTTATAATATTTATATTATGTAATGTTATAATTGTGATATATATATATGAAATGATCAACGGTTGATTGATTAAAAATAAGAATTATGGTAATGAGAAAATACACGTGTTGTATTGTTCTATTCACTTCTTTAAGTTATTCGATAATTGTGAAAAGTGTGGTAATGAGAAGGTGCATGTCTAGGATTGGCTTTGGCTAGGAAATGCCTGGTCTTTAAGCGGTCAAATTTGACTAACCTCCTTTTCTTGGAACCTTACCTGGTGCACGGTTCGCATCCACTTCTTCAATTTTTCCCTTAAAAGAAAAAAATGTGGAGAATCAAACTTATTTATTTTTATGATTGATTGATTGATTCTTGCGAATGAATGTGAATATTATAAAATTGTCATAGCATGTCGTGCATATATTGAAAGCATGTCATTTGGATTAGGTAAGAATGCCATTAGGACTATTGTATGATCATTCTTGAAATTTGGGATAACAAACCTTGAATTCTTTTAAAATATTAAGTGGGAAAAGGTTCTTGGACAAGACCTACATCCACATTAATGGTCCTTAAGTGATAGCATGATAAAGTTTCGAGCCGGTTCCTAACCTTGTCGCACCCAAGGTAAACTTTGTCATGTGGGTTGACTAGATGGGATTTCCTTTTAAGAACAACTAGTCATGCATGACTTTCAGAGAGATTGTCCCAATATGTTCATGTACATTTAAACCTCATGTTAATTCAAGTGAATTATGCGTCAATGCACTAACATGTGTTGTGGACGGTGTTTAGGTTTGTGCCAAGCTTATGGTTGGATTATATCATGCTTAATCTTAATTATGTACATCGAAATGGTAAGTGTCCAAATGGAAATATGCTTATGTGTATGAAAAGGTTGTATGAATCAAAAGATATATTTTCTTATGAAATGACTTATCACGTGCTTGATCCAAAAAGAGTTATGTATAAATGTACTAACTTTTATATTGATGATGATATTTAGGCTTGTGTCTAGCTTGTGTAATTGATTGATGTTTATACTTATGTCTTCTATTATGTAAATGATACGAGTAAGAAAAGGTAATGAAACAGAGAAGTTCATAGTTGAGATGCAATATGATGATATAAAAGGATTGATGGGATAAAAGATTTACTTATATGTGAGAAATTTACTTATGCTATGGATGAATTTACCTATGTCATGAATAAACACACTAATTAGTGAATTGATAATGTTATTTAAGTTTATGCTAAGTAAATAAAATGGAAAGTAAGTAAATGGAATGGTAAGTAAGTAAATAGAGTGGTTCATAATCTTATGAAAAGGTTAATGATTGTGTATTATGTCTTATAAATCCTATTATGTTAGGAATGAAAAATATATGTGATGTTGATAGATCTACTCATATGTGAGTTGATGGTTATATAGTTTGATAAATCTTGTGGCATTGGTATAGGTTTATATTTACCCTATAAAGTTCATTATTGAAATGGAATGTTATGTTAAAAGTTTATATGAGCTTACTAAGCATTCATTGCTTACGTAATTACTTTCTTTTACTCTATAGATTATCAGAAGCTCCATCGGTTTGGAAGCTCGTCAAAGATCTATCACACTATCCAACATAAATATCGATAGTCTTTTGATATTTTGGCCAAGGTTATAATGACATGTATAGGTGGACTTGTGTTGGTATCTAATTGAATGCTAGTTAATGATACTGGCATGTATAAGTTGTTTTGATACCATTTGATGTTGGTTGGTTTATTAGTTTCATTTTGGTACATATAGATGCCTTACTAGTATGTGTTATTTTGGCAATGTGTTAATGCATGTTTGAATGGCCAAAGTGGTATGTGATGAATTAACCTCAATATGGTCAAGTTATGGCATGTTTTAAAAATGGTATTGAACTAAATGTTTATGATTAAGAAATGGCCAAATATGTATATGTATTGATAGGTTTGTATGCTTGCTTTTGAGATGCCTTATGTGGCATATTGGTTGAATGGATTTGGTCAATTGAATTGGTCATTTTATGCATGTTTTGGTATGTTTGTGATGCCTTGGTCATGGGTGCAAATAGTTTGTAGGTATATGCTTGTAATGGTGGTGGAAATGGCTTGATTTTGGCCAATTTCATGTCCACACGGTCTAAGACACGGACGTATTTCTCAATTGTGTGTAACACACAGTCGTGTGTCCCCTGTAGGTTTTAAGGTTTGTAATTCAAACAGTTACACAGCCTAGCACATGGCCTGACATACGGGCGTGTGAGGTTATTCCGAGAGTTACACGACCTAGCATACGGGCGTATGGCTTGGCCATGTGACCCAATTTCGAAAGTTACACGGGCTAGGACACGGTCGTGTGTCCCTATTTCTATTATTACACGACCTGAGACACGGGCGTGTGTCTCAGCCATGTGAGTAAATCAGTCGTTTGACCCCTGCAGTTTAAATTTTCTAAATTTTACATTTGATTGATTCCAATTTAGTCCCGAATTGTTTCTATTGTATTTTTAAGGCCTCGAGGGCTCGGTTAAGGGACGGTATGCATGTAATGAATGGTTTATGCTATGATTATGTTGATGTATGAGATGTATGTTTTAAAGGAACGTTTTTATGGTAATACTCTGTAACCCTAATTCGATGACAGATACGAGTTAGGGGTGTTGTAGAGAATGATTGTAGCAATGAATTTTTTTAAGGTTTTAATACAAGACACATCATCATATTGCATTTTTGATATGTTGCTGAAATTAAAAATATTTGCTTAATAGAAAGATAGTAATTAGTAAAATCTTTACTTTTTCAGTTCAAATATATCTCCTACTCTTCTCATTAGAATTCTTACTGAAAATAAATTAACTGGGGACAACTTTCAAAAATTGAAACGAAACTTACTGATAGTCCTCAGCTGTGAGAAACACAAATTCGTTCTTGACGAAACATGCCCTCCTGAAGCTCAACCAAAAGCGAGAAATTGCTGGAGAGACTCTGCCACGATTGCTGAATGTTAAATGTTAGCAAGCATAAGTAGTGTGCTGCAAAAGCAACACGAGAATTTCTGTACTGCCAAAGAGATCATGACAAATTTGGAGGATTTACTCGGAGGCCAAGTCGCATTGGTTCGACAATCTGCTATTACAAAATTGATGAATTCTCAACAAAATATTGGCACTCCGATCAAAGAACATATGCTTAAGCGTATGAGATTCTTTGCAGAAGCAAAGGTGAATGAGGCTGAACTAGAACTGAACGCTCAAATTGAAATAGTGTTTAAATCTTTAACCAAGGAGTTTGATGGTTTTAGGGTCGCTTACAACTTGGGGAACTAGGTGTTTACCTTGACTCAGCTCATGAAGGAATTACAATCCTATGAGTTGATGTTGAATGGTGGTAAGTCAGTTCAGGAGAAACCTGAGGTAAACTTAGTTGTGGGCCCTTCGTCCTCTAAGAGGAAACAAAAAGCTAAGGGAAAAAAACCGAATAAGGCTTCAGTTTCACCTTGTATGGATAGGAAGAAGGCTAAGAAGTCAAAATATCCTAAAAAGATCAAATGTTTCTTCTACAACCGAAAAAGATATTTCAAATCAAATTGTAATGAGTATTTGGATTACCTAGCTGAAAAGGGCAAATGTATGGAACTCTTTGTGGTTGAAGCTTGCTTAGTGGAAGAATCAATTGACAACTGGGTTATTGATTCTAGAGTCATTAACCATATGTGTGTTTCTTTACAAAGGTTCAACGAAACGAGAAGTCTGTGTGACAGGAGCCTCTCGTTGCGAACCGAATATGGGAGCTATGTTTTAGCCAAAGCAGTAGGAGAAGTTATTTTACACTTGATAATGTTAGGAAGATTGTTTTAAAGAACGTTTTTTATGTACCTCATTTTAAGAGTAATTTAATTTCTGTAGCATGTTTATTTTATGACAGTTATACTGTGATATTCAATAAAGAGATTGCTATTCACAGAAATCTTTTTTTTAATCTGTAATGGATAGATGGAAAATAATCTCTACTTTATCAAACCAAATAACTGCTCGATGTTTCAAACTAAAATAGTGAATAAAAAGCTTAAAACTTCTCACTCTAATGAGGGGTAACTATGGCATTTAAGGCTTGGTCATATTAATCAAGAAAGAATCACTAAACTCGTGAAAGATGGTCCCTTAAGTATGCTTAAGGAAGTTAGTCTTCCATTGTGAATCTTGCTTGGAAGGTAAAATGACTAAGAGGTCTTTTAATGCGAAAGGTATAAGGGACAACCAACCTTTAGAACTTGTGCACACCGATGTATATGGTCTCATGAGCATTAGTGCTCGAGGAAGTTACGATTATTACATGACTTTTATCAACAACTATTCTCAATATGGATATATGTATCTAATACACCGCAAAAACGAAACCTTAGATAAATTTTGAGAGTTTCGTGAGGAAGTGGAAAAGAAATTAGGTTTATCCATAAAGAATATTCGGTTTGATTAAGGTGGGGAATATTTGTTCGATGAGTTCTTAGGATACCTCATAGAGAATGAGATTTTATCCCAATTGACTGTGTCGGACACTCCATAATAGAATGGCGTAGCTGAGAGAAGTAATAGAACCTTGCTTGACATGGTTCGCTCAATGTTAAGCTATTCACAACTTCCTACTTTCTTCTGGAATATGCGACACAAACGACTTGCTATATTCTGAATGATGTGCCAACCAAGTTTTCGTGTAAAACACCTTATGAACTGTGGATGGAAAGAAACCCATTCTAAATCACTTTAGAATATGGGGTTGTCCAGCACACGTTATGGATAAGGATGCAAAGAAGTTGGATGCACGAACAAAATTGTGCATGTTTGTAGGATATCCAAAAGGAACAAAAGGAAGATTATTCTATAATTCGAAAGATAATACGATTAAAATTTCCACTCATGCTACTTTCCTCGAGGAAAACTACATGGATAACTTTAAGCCTCGAAGCAAAGTGGTACTCGAGGAACTTTTGAGAGTGATAGAACAATCACCAATTTCAATTCTCGATAAAGTTGTAGAAAAACCTACAAACGATCAACAACATAGAGAAATTCATCATAGTAAGAAAGTTTCTAAGAAATCAGACTTCTTCATTTATAATGGTAATATTTATAATACCGAAGCCAATCATGAGGATGATGATCCATTCACTTATGAGGAGGTTATATAGGATGTTGATTCCAAGCTCTAGAAATAGGTCATGGATGTCGAGATGGATTCTATGAAATCCAATACGGTGTAAGAACTTGTAGACTTACCAATTAGGATTAAACCCATAGGGTGTAAGTGGATCTACAAGAAGAAGAGAAATGCAGAAGGGAAAATGGAAACACACAAAGCTATACTAGTAGGGAAAGTTTACACATAGAAAGAAGGCATCAATTAAGATGAGACCTTCTCTTCGGTAGCCATGCTCAAGTCTATCCGTATACTTTTACCCATTACCGCTGCTCCCGATTATGAGATCTGACAAATGGATGCCAATGCAGCATTCTTGAATGGTTATCTTAATGAGACCATTTACATGGCTCAACCCTCTAGCTATGTTGTCAAGGGAAATAAGTAGAAAGTTTGCAAACTGCTAAGATCCATTTATAGACTTAAACAGGCATTCCACTCATGGAATAAAAGATTTGATCAAATGATAAGACTTTGGGGTTTGAGAAAAACGTTAATGAATCTTATGTTTATAAGTGTATAAATGACACAAAGGTGAGATTCCTCATTTTGTGTGTCAATGATATTCTACTTATAGAAAATGGTGTAGGAGAATTGTCATCGGTTAAACTGTGGTTAGCTCAATAGTTTAGCATGAAAAACTTGGGAGAAGCTAGTTATATTCTTGGAATTTGAATCCTTAGGGATCGAAAGAATAAAACGATGGCACTATCTTAAGCTTTATACATTGATAAGGTACTGGAACATTTTGCAATGATCGGTGCAAAGCCAGACATTGAGCCGACTACATCAGGTTGTCATTTTTCTTTAGATGATTGTCCTAAAACAGCGAAAGAAAGAGAGCATATGAGTAAGGTTACATATGCTTCAGCAGTTGGAAGCCTTATGTATGTGATGCTTTGTACACGTCTAGATATCTGTTTCGTAGTAGGAATGGTAAATCGATATCAGGCGAATCTAGCTCTCAAGCATTGGCAAATTGTAAAACATATATTAAGTTATCTTAAAAGAACCAGAGATTATATGCTTGTGTATTTTAGGGAGGATCTTACTCTTGTTGGATACACAAACTCAGACTTCAAAACCTGTAAAGATTCGAGGAAATCGATGTTAGGAAATGTATTCGTTCTAGGCCGTAAAGCCATAGTATGGAGAAGTGTAAAATAAACTTGTACTGCTGACTCTACTATAGAGGCCGAGTATATGGCTGCTTTTGAGGCAACGAAAGAAGCAATATGGCTTCGAAAGTTCTTAACCAAACTTGAAGTTATTCTTGGTATGGAAAAAGATATAACATTGTATTGTGACAACAGTACTACAATAGCTAATACCAAGGAAATGAGAAGTCACAAAAGGACGAAACATATTGATTAGAAGTATCACTTGATACTAGAGGCAGTAGCCGAAGGAATTGTAGATGTGATGAAAGTAGCTTCTGAAGATAACCTTGCGAGTCGGTTTACTAAGACTCTTGTAACTAGGAATTTTAACAAACACGTCAAGGATATGGGAATACGAAACATGACACATTTACTTCACTAGGGCAAATGGGAGATTGTTGGGAAATGTGTCCATATTGCAGTAAACATGTAACTGTTTTCTATTTATTTGAACGATGAATAAATAAATAAAGTTAATTTCACATTTTACTATTATGTCTTTTGTATTTATCTCTTTTATATTTTGCATGCATAGCAAAATTGTGACAAGCAAATATTAGTTCATTGATTGTCTAAAGTTCAAACTAAAGATAAGTGGCATTGTAAAGAACATTTACATTGCGAGAAAGACAACTTACTTCTGTAGATAATCTAAATGAGTCTGTAATCCCGTAAAATAATCAAAGTGAGCATTTAATTCAAATACCAAGTAGGATTATTAAGTCGTCTACAATTCCAATTCGAGAGATGGCTAGTCTTGGCTATCGGAGCAATTTACTCCACGAGTAGAGACATAGATGTATTCATTGGTAGAATGATACATTAGGCTGGACCCAAGATGAATTAATTCTAAATCCGTTTGTGAATTAATTCACTTGTGGTTTTCATGGTGTGACTTACCTAAATCATGAGTTAGTCACTGACCATGCGTATGCAACTCATGTGCTTTGATATAAGTGGAGGCTTATGCTCTAAAAATGATCGAACCCATAGTCGGCATGTTGGGTACATGACTTGTGTATGGCATGGTTTTACTAGAAACAGTGGAATTTATAGCTCAATTAAATAGTGATATCCTCTCATTGGCATTATGTGGATTGATAAATATGGAATGTGGCCACGGGTTGCTCGTTCTCAAACGAGCAATTTATCACAGTCATTTGTTGACAGTGATCATATTAATCATTAAGAAGACACAATGGTGACAATGAAATAAAATAGAATTATATTAAGTGAACGGATTTAACTCAAAAGAATCAAGAATGTCATATGAGGGTAACACACACATGACGAGGTTATTGGACAAAGCAGCTGGATGAATTGATTTCGTAAAGAGTATACAATAAGGAGTTTCCAATTATGGTACTTCTTGTGGACTGATTAAGTAATTGCGAATTATCGAAACGATGTTTTTGGACATAATTGCAATCACTAGAGCCTAATTGTATATGTCTAATTGGTCCCTCCGTTAGCTCAACAAAAGCTCGATCGGACTACATGTGAATCAAAAGAAAATTTTACAACTTTGGGAATAACATAAATGAGTCGATTTATTCGATGTGGAATTAAATTAGGTGGTCGTAAGAATTGTTCAACTAGAGAATTTAATGAAAGAATTTTCTTCAAAAAATAATTTTGATCAAGTAAATTAAATTAATCAAATCAATTAAAATTAATATTATGTTTTTTGAAGTTAATTTTCAAGTCAGACAAAAATTAGACCTGAGATCGTAAATTGAGTCCGAGAGCCTAAAACTGAGACTAAGACCCAAAAACTGGTCGAACTGGGCCTAGTATGTGAAGTTGGGCCGACGGTCCAACCAATGGCTAGTCGGACCAGTTAGGTCATTGTTGACCCGAACCAAACTAGTAGCAGCCAAATCGGCTCGGGTGCCATTAGGGTGTCGCACCTGCATCACCGAACATAGTAGTATCGATGGTTGCGACGGCGGCGTCCAAGTGGCCGGTGACAATTAGTCACCGGTAGTTTAGCAGTGGAAGAGTTATACTCCTAGTAGGACTCTACCAGAGAATTTGATTTCAAATTAACTATTTCAAAAATAATATTATTTTAATAGTTTAATATTAAATTAAATTTAATATTTATCTTAATAGTATTTTATTAAATTAATATTAAACTGATTATTTTAATATTAAATTTAATTTAATTTAATTTTTATCTTATAGATAAACATTCTATTATTTTAATAAGATTAAATATTACATTTAATATAATATTTATCAAGATAAATATTATATTAAATTTAATGTTAAAGTAATTAAGCTTAATCATAGTTGAACTCTCTAAACTCTCCCTATATAAAGAGAGCATTAGGTCATTATTTACACACACTTGAATTCAAGAGAAAGTTGTAGGAAGAAAATTCTCTGAAGAGATTATTCTAGAAAACTTCTAGTGATATTTTTTTGATTTACAACTTAACTTAAAAGTTTAGAGAAATTGCAAAATAACTCCACTGGTAATTTTTGTGAAAAAAGTTCTAATTCGAAGCGAGCCCACACTCGACAGACGTGAGTTTGAGGATAGAGGAGAATACTACTCAGTCGAAGCTCATCCTAGATGAATCGAAAAGGTATAATTTTGATTAAGTGTTTATTACTTTAGATATCACAACCAAGATCTTGTTTTGGAAAAAAATTTAAAATTCTGGTTTTTCCCTAAATTTATTTTCTGCTGTATTTTCCAAGCTCATTAATTTAGTTCAGGATTACGCTGAAGATAAATCAGTTTTGGATTGTATGCACAATGGGCCTTCAGTAAGGCACTAGGGAAGAGACACATATAGAAGGGTGGACCTGGACATGTTTCCCAAGCGCATATGGGTATAGAAGGTAATATTCAAAGCTCTTCTTTTAATTTTTTGATAGGTGCAGGTCTTGATAATAATTTCAGCACGGTCATGGATTCGAGGCCTGATGCCCGTGGTAATCTTAAACTTGCGAAGGGGTGATATTGGTGACAACTCCCTCTTTTTTTCCAAATGGTCCCCTACTTCCATGGTAATTGTTACTCATTTTAATCCTACAGTCGAAGATAGCGATGGGACATTGATTTCTCTAGATAACTCAGCACTTGACCTAATGAAGCATTCGGCAAGTTCTTTTAAAGAAAATTTTAATCCCAATAATGTTGATAAATATGGTGGTATTGCCTTCGCCAATGGCAGAAGTGGTCGAGCAGGTTCTGAAAACAAAGTTGACAAAGAAGGTCCAGTTCGAATTAACCGAAAGCTTAATAAACTATAAAAGATCAAGGGGATCAGTTTAAGTACAATGGGAATGCTAGTGTATCTTTATCTGATTCTATGAATTCCATGGTAGAGTTAATTTTTGCACAGCTTAGCAATAAGAAGGGTCAAGGTACTTCAGCTTTGAACGGTGCATGTTTGAATGAGGCTTGATCTCCCAAACAGTAAGGTTGGTCCCTTTACTTTATTTTATTAGTTTTATAGATTTGTCTCTTTTTTTTTTTGGAATTGTCAAGGGTATTCCAATACCAAGTTTCCCCAGATTTTTTACGAATATAATAGAGAGTTTAAGCATGATATTGTCAGTCTTTTCGAAACAAGGGTAAGCGGAGGCAAAGTGGACAAAATCATTGCCAATTTGGGTTTTCAGTATTCTCATAGAGTGGAAGCTATTGGATTTTCTAGTGATGTCTGGGTGGGTTGGAAAGATTCGGTCTTAGTAGAGGTTATTCGAAGTCAACCCTAATTCATTTGTGTTCGGGTTAGTAATGGTAATTTTTCTACTAATATTTTAATTGTGTTTGTTTATGGAATCCTTGATCGAAAGAAAATGAGGAAACTCTAGGAGGGGCTTAGCTCGGTTGTTCCTACCGGTAATATCCCTTGGGCAACTATCAAAGATTTTAATGCTTTACTTATCTCTATTGATAAGAAAGAAGGGAGCATGGCTGGTATAGGATGTCCCTTACTTGGCATCAAAGAGCTACTTTTGAGAGACTTGATAAAACAATTCGGAATGATGCTTGGATTAGAAGCTTTCCTAGTTGTTCTGCCACTCATCTTCATAGGCTTAAATCGGATCATAGGCCTTTGTTGTTCTCCCTCAAACCAATGATTTTATTACCCAGGGGTCGTCCTTTCAGATTTCTGACCAGATGGGTGGAGCATCCTAATTTTTTAAATTTTGTTAGAGATAAATGGTTCTTGAATGGTAACATAGCACAGTCTTTGAATAAGTTTTCCTTGAATGTTAAGGATTGGAACAAGAATGTCTATGGTCATATTGGTACTCAAAAACGAAGTTTATTATAGGAGTTGTCACGAGTTCAAAAGGCCCAAGAGTGGTCAAATTCTAATGATCTTAAGTAGTTAGAGGTGATAGTCAGAGAAAAGATGAAAAGTGTTTTATATCATGATGAGCTACTTCGGAGACAAAAAGCTTGTTGTGATTGGTTGTACCTTGGGGATCAAAATACTAGATTCTTTCATTCTCGTACAGTTCAGAAAATGAAGTTTAATCAGATTTCTGCGTTGAAAAATAGGAATGGGGATTAGATTTATGATGATACAAAGCTCCAATCAGAGGCTTTTCATTTTTACCAAATGCATGGAGAGTAGTCGGATCATATGTCCGTCTTACCTCCAAGTTCTTTTCTTATTCTTGATCATAATGATGTTCTTTTTCGGAATAAAGAAGTTTCACATAAAGAGATTAAAACCACTCTTTTTGACATGGCTCTTTTAAAAGCGCCAAGCAGTGATGGATTTCATGCCCATTTTTTGAAAGCCAATGGGATCAGATTGGTAGAGCAGTTTGTGAATGGGTTCAAAAAGTTTTACAGGACAAGAGATAGATTCGGAGCTTAATAACACCTTGTTAGTGCTTATTCCTAAAGTTGCAAAACCTGATAGCTTCACAGATTTTTGTCCAATTAGCTTGTGTTCGGCCCTCCATAAATTGGTCATGAAAGTCATTGTAAATAATTTTAAGGTGGTCTTTCCAAAGATTATCAACCCAAAGCAGTCAAGGTTCATTGTTGGGAGAAATATTTTCGATAATATCATACTGACTCAAGAAGTGATTCATTCTATGAAAAGTAAAAGTAAGAGTATGGGATGGATGACTTTTAAGATTGATTTAGAGAAGGCGTACAATAGAGTGCATTAGGAATTTATTGAATCATCTCTTCAGGTGGAGAATATTCCAGTTTTTCTCATAAAGGTTATAATGTCAGCCATTACGACCTCAACCATAAAGATCTTGTGGAATGGGGTCTCAACTCATTCTTTCAAACCAATTAGAGGAATTAGACAGGGTTTTCCTTTATCGCCTTATCTCTTTGTCTTGTGTATGGATTGGTTGGGACACGTAATTCATTCTTCCATTAACTTTGGATAATGGAATCCGATTAGCTTGTCAAGATCAGAACAGAAACTCTCTCACCTTTTCTTTGCAGATGATCTGGTTATCTTCGATAGAGCTGAGTTGGAGCAAGCTAACTTCGTAAAAAAATCTTGAATAAATTTTGTGGTTTCTTTGGGCACTGAGTTAATGCTTGTAAAACAAATGTTTTCTTTTCTAAAGGAGTTGATGATGCTAATGGAGGGAGAATTTGTGGTGTTTTTGGTTTTTGCCAGGTATAGAATCTTGGTTCTTATTTAAGAGTCCCTCTCTTCCGTGAAAGAATCACCAATAGCTCATTGAGGTTTATGGTTGAGAAGGTTAAGGTTAAGCTTCAGCGATGGGACGTTAGGCAATTGTCTTTAGTTGGCAGAATCACGTTAGCTCAATCGGTTCTGCTTGCAATTCCTAGATACTTTATGCAATCTTTGATGATCCCAAAAGGCATTTTTTAGGAGATTGAATGCATTGTTAGACAGTTCATATGGGGAAACTTTGGAGCGGGGAGGAGATTGAACGCATTGTTAGACAGTTCATATAGGGAAACTTTGGAGCGGGTAATAAGCTAGCTTTGGTTAATTAGCAATCAATTTGTCAACCTAAGGCTTATGGAGGGCTTGGACTGAGATAGCTAACGAATCAAAATACCTTATTTATGCTAAAATTAGGGTATAATATTTTATCTAATAATGGTTCCTTATGGGTGTGAGTTCTTTGATCGAAGTATAGGGTGAGCGAAGGCATTCCCACTAGTATATCTAGGGGAATTGCTCTTTCTTATGGTGATCCCTCTCTAAGATTTGGCCCATTCTTTACGAAAACATTCTTTGATCTGTAGGAAAGGAAATAGCATCAAATGTTGGAAGGATAATTGGTTGCCTAGAATTGGGTCCTTAATTAAATTTATCCCAACTCGGAATATTATAGATGATGACTATTTTCTTAGGGAGATGGTCACAGTGAATGGTTCATGGAATTTGGAACTTTTTCGGCTTTGGTTACCAGAGGAGATTATAGATCGAATTACAAGCATACTAACCCTAAATCCTTTGGCAAGCCAAGATAGAGTGGCTTGGATGGGTACTTTGTCAGGTTCTTTCTCTATTAAGAGTGCTTATAAGAGGATTAATGAGGATATGTAGAATCCAATGGACGATCTGTGGAAGCTATTATGGACTTTCAAGGGGCCTTAGAGGGTTTGTCTTTTTATTTGGATGACTCTTAAGCAATGACTACTCACGCAAGTAAAGAGTTACAAATGAGGTATTGGAAATAATGATTATTGTACGGCTTGTGCATTAGCCTCGGAGGATATTATTCATGCTCTTAGATATTGCAGGTCAGCAAGGGATGTTTGGACTCAGGTAGTCCCACTTAAGGAATAAGAGATCTTCTTTTCTAGAAATTCGCAGGTCTAGTTTTTGAATAATTTGAAGAATTATCACAACTTAGTCATTGGAGGGGTTGAGTGGTTGATCTTCTTTGGTCTGGTTGCTTGGCGTATTTGGAAGAACAGGAATCTCCATATCTTTCAAGGCTCGCTGTGGAGTGTAGAAGAAAACATCAAGAGTTCTCTTAGTTGGGCTAAGCAGTATGCGCGCCTTTCCAAGGCAATGCCTAATATAAGGCAAGTTTGGGGGAGCACGTACGACAAGACGAGTATGTGGGTGGATTTAAAAACGGATGGTTCGATTAAGGTGGATTCAAGTTATGCTAATGCAGGGGGTGTATTAAGAAATGATCGGGGGGAATGGATAATGGGCTTCAATCGGAGGTTGGGTAGATGTACCATTTCTGACGCAGAACTATAGGACATTTTAGATGGACTGTCACTTCTAAAAGGAAGGCAAAGTGAAGGAGTTTTGTTGCAAACAGATAGCTTGAAAGCCATTGAAGCCATAAGGAAGTCTAACTCGAAGCCCTTTGACGCTAATCAGACATATTCAACATTATCTGAAGACTGTTGATCATTGGCTACTATAATATATTCCAAGAGATGAAAATTTAGAAGCTAATCAAAAAGCTAAGTTGGCTTTTGATAGGGAAGAAGGCTTAAAGTTATTTAAAGAATGTCCTAGTGATTTAGCTTAATTGAATACATTTTTGTTTTTAACCCAAAAAAAAAACCTAAATTGATGCACAAAAGGTTACGATTATTTAAAAAGAATAGTAGCACTCAAACTAAATTGATACATTTTATATATCATTATACTAAATTATTTAAATATTATTTAAATATAATTATTTTTTTATTTTCAACCTCATGTATCAAATAAACATTTTAACTTTCCATTGTAATTTTTATAACAATTTCAAACACTTAAAATTAGCAAATCACATTTTCACCTTACATTTTAAAAATACTTTTTCAAAAAACGAAAATTTTAAAAGTAATTCTCAATAGCAAAATTAATATCAAACTGGCCCTAAAAGGCAGCTTATTGGAAGCACAATACACAAATATACATAATTGGTCCACACTAATCCGACCCACTCTCTTCCGTATTTTTATTAATGATTTTGTATAATTCATTCATGAAAATATTTTTAAATATATATATATATATTCTATTGACTGATTTTACTTTTAATTATTTGAATTCTATAAATAATTGCATAATAAATTTATTCTTAAACTTTAAAATTTAAACATTAAACACAAAAGGTTTAAATTGTAAACCCAAACATAAAATCATAAAATTGTAAGCCTTAACACTAAATCTTAAAATTTTAAACCCTATTCAAGAGAAATTCTAAACACTAAATGCTAAAATTTAAAATTTAAACCCTAAATCTGTAACATATATAAAAAGTAAATACATTAGGTACTATAGATATTAGACCCTAAAATCGTGACAGCTGGCCTTTGGGGGAAGGTTGGCTTGGACGTTGGAATGAAAAGAAAGGGAAAGAGAGGGGAGGGAAGGTAAAGTTAATAAATAAATAAATAAAAGAAGAAGATAAAATTGTGTGTTTTTATATTTTGTATTTAGAAGTATATTATATATTTATTATTATAAAATTTAACAATTTTTATGAGTTAATAAATCACGTAAATTTCTATTTTTTTCAGAGTCTTAAAAGAATAAATTCATATAATTTTAGTATTTTTAAAGGAATAACAAATGTAAAAAAATACGTGTGATAACTATATCTTGAATCAAAATTACAATTTATGATCGGATATGGCTCATACATAACGAAATCTTAACCTTCACATTAAATTTATGTATTTGAAAGTGTTTCATCTACATTTTGACTGCAGGTTGATTTAAGATTTGCATTCAAATGGTTAAGGAAAAGGTTTAAAAATAAAATCATTTAAATAACTTTAATTTTAATTTGTAATGGCGTATTTAAAGATTTATTTATATGTTGCAAGTACGCTCATTTCCTTTAGATATTTTTTATTTTAAGTTAATCTATGAAAACACTCCCAAATTGTCACTTAAAATATTTATTATCGATTGGCTAACATTATTTAAAAGAAATGAATAAATTTATATTTTCACTCTTATATCATTTTTAAAATTTTATATACTATGTAATGATAAAACATATTATTGCTAAAAAAAAGGAACAAGGGACCATTATCGGGCAAAACACTAAAAAAAGCCCCTTTTTTTTTTAAATTTACCGAAATAGGCCGGTTTTTTAATTATTTACTGGAATGGGTCATTTTCCCCGAAATCGCGTCCACGTCGGTAGCGATGTCGGGAACGTGATGAGTCATCAGCGTCCATGTCGGTAGCGACTGCCGACGTGGAAGGAAATCGCGTCCCGAGGAAGCGATTTCCTTCCACGCCGCCAGTCACGCCGACGTGGACGCTGATGACACCCAAGATGAACAAGACTTCAACGGTCAAAAATTTGATGTTGGCCCCCCAACAGTCGAATTTTTTAACTATAAAAACCCCCTACCTCTTATTTTTTCACAAACAAATCCTATCTCAATTTCATTCAAAAATTCTCTCAAAGTCCTTCAAAAATTCTCTCAATTTCCTTCCAAAATTCTCTTAAACTCTCGAATTCCTTCCAAAATCCTCACAATTTCCTTCAAAAAATCTCTAAACTCCATATTAAATTTCTTTTTCCATTCAATTTCATTTTTTTAAAGAAAATTTTAAATATTTTATTTTTTAAATAATTTTAAAATTTTTAATATTTTCTGAATGACCTAATCATTGATTCGTCTTGATAGGAATCACATATCGGTGGAGCAAATGAAAATGGTAAGTATTAAATTTAAATTTTAAATTTTATTTAAGATAATTTTATTTATGTATTTTTAGATAAATATTAATTTATTTTTTGTTATAAAAGTCTGAAGATCGGGTATTGGAATGCAATATTCGGAATATGCATGGTCCTCCATCACCGTTAGTAGAGAACTACCTGCGGGAAGCGAGATTTTGGCACGTGGCGACGGTAGGCTGGGGATGTAAGTTGGAGCCGAAACTGATCAGTGCGCTCATCGAGAGGTGGAGACCCGAGACGCACACATTTCATCTTCCATGTGGAGAGTGCACTATCACTCTAGAAGATGTCCATCTGCATTTGGGATGTACATTCGACACCGCTACCGAACATGGGCTGTTCCGTATTTTGTAACCCGCTAACCGAGTGTCGGCCAGGGTCGTATACATCTCGAACACCGACGGAAGTACATCGATTGGCGGCGTAAATTGTACATATAACTCAATATAAGTTGCTCCGCTAGCAAGATGAGTTTGCACCATTGCCTCCAAGCTACGAGCACCTTTTATGTCGAACGAGTCATATGTCACCGGATCAACGAAGAACAAAATCGATACGTGATTGATGAACTTTCATTGGCGTCGTTCAAGATTTTACGCCTAATTCTTTTACGAAGTTCATCAAATCTATGTTTTGGCTAAATGACAATGCACCGTATTCTCCGACAAAAAAACAACACCATTCTCGGTGTGGCAAATCTCACCATCGTAGTAAATAACAGCACTAATACGTTCACTCATTTTGAAACTCTAACTTTCTTAGCCTCTCTAAAATGTTTCTGCTATGACTTGTGCATTCTAAGAACATTTTCTACCTAATTTATAGCCTCAGCCCAAACTTGCTACTGTAGCAAAATTGCGTCCACGAGGGCACGATTTTACACTATTTGCTCAGAAACGTCAAAAAAAATTATTTCCTACATGACCAACTGTAGCGAAATCGCGTCCACAAAGGCACGATTTCACAATTTCTTCTCATATAGCATCCTGGTATCAGCGATTTTATACTATTTGCTCAGAAAACGTCAAAAAAAATTTATTTCTTACATGACCAACTGTGCTGAAATAGAGTCCACGAGGGCACGATTTCACAATTTCTTCTCTGATAGCATCCTGGTAGAAGCGATTTTATACTATTTGACCAGAAACGTCAACTCGAAATAATTTTTTTCGGGACCCCTAAACCCTAAAAAAGCCTGCACCCTAAACGAAATAATTTTTTTCGACACCCCTAAACCCTAAAAAAGCCTGCACCCTAAACCCTAAAACCCAGAAAACCCAACGTGAAATCACCCTAAAAATTGTGCCCCAGAAAACGCGCTACGTGACAGGTCATCGCGTCCACGTCAGCGCGACCTGCTGACGTGGACGCGATGACCTGTCACGTTCCCCGACATCGCGCTGACGTGGACGCGATTTCGGGGAAAATGGCCCATTCCGATAAATAATTAAAAAATCGGCCTATTTCGATAAATTTTAAAAAAAAGGGCTTTTTTTTAGTGTTTTGCCACCATTATCTACATTTTCCCTTAATTATAAAGATTTTAGAATAAGAATAATAAATAACTCACTGTCCCATTTCATAAGGATTGATGGTCCTACCCGGAATATATTAATAGCTAAAAGAAGAAGGGCGACGAACCATTAGCAAGTATTGCGTGGCGCCGACGACTGGCTTAGCTTTCTCTAGAACCCGTGTATGGGGCTGTCATTTTCTATTAACTCACAAACAACTGTCACCCATCATCCAATCTTTATTTCAAACCTCCTTAATCAAGCAAGCAAACATCCATCTATATAACCCATTTTCTTCCCACTTTCACACACCGTGTTTCATACGCCATATTGTTCAATACCTTATCATGCGTTTTGCTTCTTTTTTTTTAACTAATTTCTTCATTTATATTTTAAATTAGAATAATTAACATCGAGAATTAAATTTAGTTGATGATAAGTCTAAATTAATTTGTTTTTATTTATATTTAAATCGAATGATTTAATTTTTAAATTTAACTTATGTTTGAGATGTTCGAATTCTTTTAAATATTTTTTATGATTAAATGTTTGCTTTTTTTAAAATTATATTTAAATTTATATAATAATGGTGGTTCCTTTCGAAACTAAAATTTGTGTTTAATTAATACTAAATTATGACATCCTTATGCTATAAGCAAGATTAGACAAAAACAAATTAGTCTGTGATTTGCTAAGATGAAAATGAAATTATTTATATATTTTTTAATGATTGTTGATGTTAAAGTTCTATATCACATGATTAATGAAAACTATTTTATAATTTAAAAGAAAAAAAGGCATTTTACAGTGAGATTAAAGTGTTCCACTACTTAAACTCAAAGTCTTAAACTTTCGTGTCATGTCCTGTTGGACGAAAAAGCTACTCATCTCCGTTCTTCTCTCTGAGTCTTCCCTGTCTGCCACAGATCTTGAGCCGAAGTCAATAACAAAAGAAGACTCCTAAAATCCTACAGAAATGGCTAATCTTTTTTCGTTCATTGCTAGATCTTTCTTCAACCTAAGCTCTTTCAGCTTCTTGCTTCTGTTTTTGCTCTCTTTCTCGAGTTTCACTGCAACAGGTCTGTACAAACTTTCTCTTTCTTTGTCTGGAAAGTTGGAATATTTGAGGTTCTTTTTAAAATGGTATTTTGATTCTTGAACGAAGTTGGTAAAATGGGCTTTCTTTAATTATGCGAAAGCTCTTCCTTTTATGGTCTTTTGAGTCGTTTTTCCTACGTTTATGTTAATGGATTTTTGTTGGTTTTGCCTGAGATTTAACTTGTCAATTATATTTCCATAATAGGCTATGATTTTTCTATCGAAATCTTGATTCTTTTGTTATCTTAATGAACAAAGCAAGTTGTGAAACTCAACTAACTGTGATTAAAAATGGTAGCCTTTAGATTGAAGGGTTTAGGAAAAAATTAGCAGTTAATGATGAAATTTGAGTAATTTCCATTTATTTAGAATCATAACTTTCCTTTCCCTTGAAGAAAACTTAAATGTCTTATCATACAGTTTCCATGCATTATTGGTTTAGTGAGAAAATGAACTTTTGAACTTTGGACCTCTACTATTTGATGTCTAGTGATTATCTGATATTGATTTGCTTCTTTATTTCTAAATGTATCATAATGGGTGATTAGTATTGAAAATGTATACATTTGTTATGATTCTCTTTATTTTAACTCATTTTCAGAAGCCTATGATCCTTTGGACCCTAATGGAAATATCACAATCAAATGGGATATCATGAGTTGGACTGCTGATGGCTATGTTGTAAGTGTTCTTCCATCTGTTATATGTAAGAAGTTAGAATTTGATGATTTAGCTATCTAGTGTGGGGTAGTACGAGAGTCAGAACCTCGTATTGCTTGGTTCGGGGTACAATTGTGTTGTGATTTCAAATATCTTTTGAACTAATACTGTAACACTGAAAATGAAAAAACAAGGGGTTGCAGAAAAAAGGGTATCTTGTTGGCTTAGGTATGGTTTCTCTCTTGTCCCCATTGGCTGAAAATGTGACTAAATTCTTGATGTAATGAGCAGGCAGTTGTCACAATCTTTAACTTCCAGCAGTACCGTCACATCCAAGCACCAGGGTGGACATTAGGTTGGAAATGGTCTAAGAAGGAGGTGATTTGGAGTATGATGGGAGGACAAACAACTGAACAAGGGGATTGTTCAAGATTCAAAGGGAACATTCCACATTGTTGTAAGAAGGACCCAACAGTCGTGGATTTATTGCCAGGAACACCTTATAATCAGCAGATTGCGAATTGCTGTAAAGGGGGAGTGCTAAACTCATGGGTACAAGATCCAGCTACGGCAGGAAGCTCATTCCAGGTGAGTGTGGGGCAAGCTGGAACTACAAACAAGACGGTTAGAGTTCCAAAAAACTTCACTTTGAAGGCACCAGGGCCCGGTTATACTTGTGGTCCAGCAAAAATTGTGAAACCCAGTAGATTTGTTACTGCGGACAAAAGAAGAGTCACACAAGCTTTGAGTAAGTTACTTGATTAAGATCTTGAATGTTATGTAGATATTCACTTTCTATTAGCTATGCCACATGTCACATTTCACATCACTGAACTTTGTAAAAGTAGCATTCTGAGCTATCACGCCATTGGCTGAAATTTTATTATAGCCAACTCATTGCAGAAAGAAATCCTTGGCAAATGAAGCTTTTCTTTCTGGACGCTCATTTTATCGATATTCAGCATTAATAATTGATAAATTGGGCTTGTTAATTGCTTTGCACAATGTAGATTTTGGAAACAATTTTTCTCACCTAATATATAATTTGAATTGTATGAGTATGGATGTTTGTAATTGACATTGCTTCTTTATTACAGTGACTTGGAATGTTACTTGCACGTATTCACAATTTCTAGCTCAGAAAACACCTACTTGTTGCGTCTCTCTCTCATCATTCTATAATGAAACCATAGTACCTTGCCCGCAATGTGCTTGTGGCTGCCAAAATACTTCTCAGCCAGGGAGCTGTGTAGAGTAAGTTTGTTCAAGCAAAATGCCGATAATTGTTTCTCAGTGTATGTTAGTTGGGGATGATTGCTATCTTGAATCTTTATTGCTTTCCTAAAGTTTTTTGTTTCTAATGTGCAGCCCCAAAGCTCCGCATATAGCATCGGTTGTTCCAAGTACAGGGAAGAATAACTATGCACCTTTGGTCCAATGTACAAGTCATATGTGTCCGGTCCGAGTTCATTGGCATGTTAAGCAAAACTACAAGGAGTATTGGCGGGTTAAGGTCACAATTACTAATTTCAATTATAATATGAACTATACACAGTGGAACTTAGTTGTGCAACATCCCAACTTCGACAATCTCACCCAGATTTTCAGCTTTAACTACAAGTCTTTAACTCCATATACTGCAATAAGTAAGTTCAATCAATCTTGGTCTTTTTATTTATTTATTTATGTTTTGTGCTCTTTGCATCTTATGTCATCATTGATAACTTACATGGAACTCATCTCTGCTCAATATTGCTGTTTTGTGGTAATGCATTGCAGCAAATGTTACATGTAAATAGGAAATATGTTACTTTTTCTTTGGCTTCGTAACTGTTGAAGAACGCGATTACATATTCTATTATTTTAAAAGGTGATTAAAGGGTAACTTTTGTTCAACCAACAGATGATACTGCCATGTTATGGGGTGTTAAATTTTACAATGATTTGCTTTCCCAAGCTGGTCAGCTCGGTAATGTGCAGTCAGAGCTACTTTTCCGAAAGGACAAAGCAACTTTCACTTTTGAGAAGGGTTGGGCTTTCCCTCGAAGAATCTACTTCAATGGAGATAATTGTGTTATGCCACCACCCGACACCTATCCTTGGTTGCCTAACGGCAGTTCCCATCAGCTTATCTCCACACTTAGTCTGTTGACAACTCTCTTGGCAGCAATGGCATTTTTATTGGGATATGCTTAAAGTTCAACCATTTTTATACTGGGAAATCTGGTATGCTCCAAAATTTTGACTGAATCAGTTCGACTGTAGAATGTACGGTGTGAGAAGTTGCAGTTTGTGTCAGTTAGAGGGAGTCAATGTGCAGTGGTGTCGTTTTAATGTATGGTCAGTGAATTCACTCGTGCTGTTGTATGTATGCATGTCCGTTTATGTACTTAAACCAATAACAATGTTGATTGTAGAATTCCCACGATATTTTATTACAGTAGTAACAGACATAAATCATTGACAGAGAAACTTTAGCTAACTTATGCGTTGCGGTTGTTTAGGGTTCGTAAGCATATTTGTGATTTGTCAATAACTCAGTTACTATCATGCTCGAGTTTTTCTACAAAATGCCTCTATGTTCTGGCTGAAAGAAATTTCGGAATTGTATGACTGTTGTCCCTGTTATCTTTGGTGGAATCTTGGCTTTGCAAAACTTTGAATGCTATTGGTAGGTCCACCACCATTTCGTAGGCGATATAGACTTCATCCCTGCTTGAAAGTGAAGGTCTCCTTTAAGAAGTTCCATTTAACATTTTCCAAATGATCCTTAGACCAATAGGTTATTTTATGCATATTTATATGTTTTTAGTGTATATATCTGTTATATATACAGGAATATTATATATGGTTAAATTATGTTTTGTCAATAAATTGATTGTGTAGAGGGTTACGAGGAGACGTTACAATCCAGCAAAATGAGAAGTTATGGATGCAATAAGGTGCTGAGAAGAATGGATGAGAAGTTATGGATGCAATAAGGTGCTGAGAAGAATGGATGCAAAATGAGAAGTTAAAATGAAATTTTGAGAAGAATGGATGCAAAATGAGAAGTTAAAATGAAATTTTAAAAAGTGAAACTGTTATGAAGAGAAAATGGGTACGAACGTGATAAAATGATGGATAATGAGATTAAAAATAGTTACTTGAACGTGAAAGAATGGAAGATGATTTATATCGGACACTAATCAAGTCTTAATTAGAGGTTCTCAAACGCCTAGTTGGGTTGGGTCCATGCAAAATATTTAAATTAATTTTCGAAGTTTGAGCCCAATCTGAAAAATGAGCTTACTTTTTGTCTAAATTCGATCTAATTTAAGAAAAGTAAATTTGGGTCCGAATCAGCCCACCCATCTTTCTATATTTTAGATTAATTTTTATTTTAAAAAATATAGTACACAAAATGCATTAAAAATAATGCTACAATAAAAGTTTTTCCAACACATAAAAATACGTTAAAAAGTATTTATATTAAAACACTACCATAAATATAATAAAAGTTTTATTATATTAAAAATATAAATAAATATACTAAATGTTTTATGGTATTAAATATAATTTTTAAAATTTTATATTTTGGCTTGGGTTATTTAGTTGGATAAGGTTTTTTTTTTCTTTTTTTAGGTTTTGGGTAATGGGTTTAATTGTTATTGAGCTAATGGTTTAATATAAATATATAATAATTATTTAACATATATAATTAATATAATTATTTTTTATAACATAATATATTCGGGCCAGGCCAAATAAATCTTGCCCAATGCATGACCCATATAGAAAACGAGCCTCAAATTTTACCCAAGCCCATTTTTCGAGTTTCGTATTTTTGTCAAACCCTCCCATTTTTCGGGCAGGTTCATAGCAAGATAAATTTGTATTTTTAATATATTTATTTTTGGCTAATTATCAAAGAAAATGCTATTAAATTTGGATTTTTCTTACCAGGAATGAAGTTGGTGTGCTGAATTCAAATTCTTACAAAAAGGGCTAAATTGGAACAAAAAGAAAAGAGGAGGGCTTGATTGAAAGATTGAAGATTCAAAGATGATTGGATAAAGATTGAAGGGTTGAAGACTTTTTTTAAGTGGCTGGATAAATTTGATTTTTAAATTTTGAATTATTTAGTGATAATATTTAAAATTATTTAGTGATAATATTTAAGAAAAATCTAGCTAAATTTTAGCACTAAAAATGTGTATAAAATACCTAGTGGCTACAACCAATTGAACATACTTTACCTTTGGCATTTAATAAATTTATTTTTTTTTCTTTTTTTTTTCTCCCTTCCTGCGTCACCCATAATTGTTATTTCAATTTTTTTTCTTTTAACTTTTAGCTTTTTGGTTTATTGCCTTCCAAGGCCCTTTCCCTTTCCACCTTTCACAATTCCATAAAATCACTTTCAAAGCATGATTTTTTTCATGATTAACTAAACCCTTTTTAGCATTAGCCCGGTTATCACTTCGACAAAGAAATCGTGAGATATGAACCCGCACTAAATACTTTGTAATTCGATATTCGCTATCTCTCCGGTATATGAGATAGTACAAATTCGTCCCTTAAAGTTGATTCAATTTCAATTCAAAAAGCGCGTGTTGGGTTGGAATCGTTTGGCGTACATTTAGGAAGTTGAGTCGGCGGTGCTGTATTCAAAATCCCGCAAACAAATTGGCGTGTTTAATTGGAAAACGCTAGTTGGATTTCGTCAAGGGAGACAGTGATCGAATTTAAATGACCCACACGGTTGAGGCCGTTAATTCGAGTTGGGCTTTTCAGATTGCAAGACTGTGCCACGTGGTTGGAAATTTGACACGGGTCGATTTGCAGGTGATATCGGGACCGATTACGAGAAGAAGAGTTGGTGGTTTGAGGGATCCTCGATTGCTATAACTAGCTTATCGCTTGGAAAGGAAAATCTATTTCAAGAATCGATTCAAGATTGGAGTAGACTGAGGCTAAGGCTAAGCTTAACTAATATTTTATTTATCCATTTATTTTATTTTCTTAAATTTATTTTTGCATTTTCGAATCTGTTTTTATTTTATTTTATTTTTCGTATTTCCTTATTTTATTATCTTAATCAATTTAAAATTCCCATTTTTATTTTTCAACATTGCAACGCACTGGTCGTGGGCACGTCTATTACCGCGACAACGATTTTGGTCACGAGAAAAGGCGAAATTAGATAACTAGTCCTTGTGGATTCGACCCTACTACTCTATATTTCAATTTACTGTTATTTTTTCGTAGAAATTTATATTTGGTGGTTTCGATGCCCATCACAGGCCATTAGGCCTGAACGGGTAGCCCATCCCATGAGTAAGTCTAATATTAATCTAGTTGTGAAATTATCAAAAACCTATTATTTTTATAAAACAACAAACATTATTTTGAGAGTATTTTGTTTTTTTATTTGTATTTTTATATAAAATCTAAAATTTACATGCACATTATAAATTTTGAACCCAAAATATTATGATATTTATTATCTCAATTTTATCTTTATATTTGATTTTTATATTAAATTTTTATAATTTTATTACATAATTGTTTTCACCTACATGACTTTGAATTAAAATAAGTAAATAACTTCAAATGAATTTTTAATTTATTTTCTATAAAACATATTAAAATATTAATATATTTTAAGTAGAAAGATGGGTTATGAGTTAAGTGACTCCAATTCAGGTGAAAATACGGAAAAATCAATTCATTAAATATTGTATGTTACAAAATTTTCCTTTAAAATTTATTCAATATTGAATATAGGTGGAGCTGTAACAAACTTTTATTTTAATGAATTTGTAATTGTTTTATTTAAAGATACTATAAAAGTCTTAAAAGACAAAAATATCATAAAAATTTTAATTATAATTTGAAAGAATAGGTATTTCTATAAATTTATAATTGAATTAAAAAAATTCTTTTAAAAATTATTCTATAATGAATATAGGTGGAGTAGTAATGAACTTGTATTTATTTATTATTAAACACATGTTTGATCCTTAAATTGTAATTTTAATTATTTTTATTTAAAGATGACATAAAAGTTTGAAAAGATAAAAGTGCTACCATAATAACATTAATTATAATTTAAAAAGGGTTATCTATGTAATTTCATAATTAAGTTGGTGACCAGTTAAATGTTAATACCAACTCAAAAACAAAATTACTTAAATAAAGTATAGATTAAAATGTATAAAGAATTGAAATTTTCTATAAAAATATTTATCTATTTGAACTTAAAATTTTTAAAATTAATTATCAAATTTGGATGTAATTTGGATAATTTAAGTAAAATTAAAATGTAAGTAAAATTACATTTTCAAATTTTTATATATTATCCATTTGTTTATAAAAATATTTATTTAATTAAATAATAAAATTAAATATAATAATTTGGATCATTGTTATATTTAATAATTAAATTTTATTTAAAATTTAATTAGGTAATCAGAATTTTAAAAATTTAGGTAAATGTTTAATTAAATAAGAAAATTAATTAGATAGTTATCCATTTGATATAACTTAAATATTTATTTATATATTATCAATAATATTACATATTTTAAATTCTAATTTTAATTTTAACATGAAAATTTAAAAAAGTAATTATATAGTTTGGATAATTTAAGAAAATTTACATTTCAAAATGTTTATACAGTATCCATTTTATTATAAAATATTTATTTAATCAAATAAAATTAAATATAATATATTTAATAGTTCAATTTTATTATAATTTTAATTACATAATCAAAATTTTAACATCCCTTGAGTAAAATCTTTAACTGCCATGTCATTTATTCATGGTCATAAATAGGTGATTGCTAACAATAGTTTCCATCATATATGTAGGTTTCTATAGCATTTACCTTTTATTTTTCTGCTTTTTTTTTTTTTGTAATTTTTTAAATGGGAAGAAAATGGAAGCTTGGGTACTTACTGTAAGATGGAAATAGGAAAGTAGAGGGTAGCATTAATGTGCAAAGAGAGTTAAAAGTCAACATTGAAAAGTCATCACGATCAAATCATTGCCATTTATCAAATTCATAGTTGTAGCATATGAATTTTTGAATCAAATACTTTTAATTATTTATTGAATAAAATTTCAACATATTGAATACAATATTTTCAATTTGACTTCAACAATGTCCATCCGATTTGGTGGAGTTGTGACTTGTGATTGTGAGCCCATGGTGCTTCACAAGTTCACTTAAAAGCTACACAATCTCAAAATTGTGAACTAAGTGTTATGGTTGGGTCTGTCTGTTCAAACGATTAAGAAATTTGATGTCGGATCAAATAAGAAAACTATGAGATTGATGGTGAATATGACGAGACTTGAGAAAGGGGCAAAACTGATAATTTAGACCGAGTGTCAATAAATGTTAGGCAAGCAATATAGAAAACTTGTCTATAAAAGAAGAATGATCGGGCCGAATCGATTAAATTAATAAACAAACAACTCAAAGTGATTTAGAAGTATGGAATCAAATTTTAAAAAATTAAAAGGAATTTGTTGTGATCTAAAATTTTTTGTCGAGATCTGAAAAATATATGTTTTAAAAAAAATCAAAAATAATATGGACAGTTCTAAAATGAGATTGGGTTAGTCTTTTGCAGATATGAGTAAGTTTGGACAAAATTTTAAACTCATATTTCGGGCTAGGCCAGGCTTAGACAAACATAAAATATATTAATATCATTGTTAGGTCTTATCCGAATTCAACCTGATCCAGCCTATGAATAACTCTATGTATGACTTACTTTAAATATTATTATCAGTATTTCTATGATTGGTTTATTTTAATTATTGGAAGCTATTAAAATTTTACCATAACTAAAATTTTGTGTATCAAGGTAGAAAACCGGGTTAAAATTTTAGAAACTAAAAAAGATGTATTACACACTAATTTGTTTCGATGAAAATTATTCGTTATTTCCATAAATTAATATATTTTTCATAATTAAAATTTTATTGACTTCAACCTATTAAATGAAAATATTTCCTTCAAAATATTCCTTTAAATATAAACAATTTTAGTTTAATTATTAAAATTTAATTTGGGGCATATCATAAATTTTTAAATATGCTTATTTTAAAAAGTTCATATAAATATACAATAATATAATTCATACAAAGACAGCTAGTGAAGTTTTTAAACTTCATATGCAGGGTTAAAAGGTTGACAAGTTTCCTATAAAGAGTGTAGTATAATATTAAAAAATAAAAATAAAAAGAGACACACACATGACAAAGTTTTAAGGCTACTTGTGAAATTAACAAAAAATATATTACCAGCATATCAAATACTAACCATTAATACTATATATATATATATATATATATGAAACATGGCTTAACAAAAATATAATTACCTTAACTGATTCTTGCAATAGTATAATTACCCATAAACTTGATTTTTAAATATATAAAAGACACGTACTCAAACACACTCAAACTCACATCTTTCTAATTGTTGCAATAACAACGATGCAGATGACTTGAAATTTATTCGAGTTTTTTTGTAGTTTGAAGAATGAAAATGTGCAAGCATAAAAATATTGTTAATAAGATTCATAATCTTTTTCATGTGTAGAACCATAAACCAAAAACACATTAATTTTGTTGGTGAAGATTAAGAAGGCCCATTAAAATAAAACCTTTGATGGACAGATTGAAGGCCTCTAAAGAAGATTGATCCTTCATACATGATTTTGGTCCATTGGGCTGTATTCCATTCCAACTTTTTTCTTTTATATCCCTTTTACAAAGACAAAATATTAATTGTTTTGCTGATTGAGTCTTAGGATCAGTTTAGTATTATTTCTCAGGAGATAAAAATATTGTTAAATAAGATACTTTTAAACTTTTCAAAAGTGATTTTGAGATAAAAAAATACTTTGTAAAAGTACTTTTTTGACCAAAAGCAGAAGCAGAAGCAGAAGCAGAAAATTATAGTTTTTGCTCAAAAATGCTTTTGAGAAGCAATGTTAAATTGACCATTAACTCAATTGGCATGGGCATTGTTGCCAGTGCAGGAGGACATAAGTTCGAGTGCGCTAAAACCAAGGGCAAGAAGCAATGTTAAATTGACCCTTAACTCAATTGGCATGGGCATTGTTGCCAGTGCAGGAGGACATAAGTTCGAGTGCGCTAAAACCAAGGGCAAAGCCAGAGCAATTTTTTAGGGGGGGCCGAATGAAATTTTAATTTTTTATAATATATATTTTTATAATTTTTAAAGGATTAACTCAAAAATTTTCAATTTTAAGGGGCCAAAGTGCAATTTTTACCTTTACTAATTTAAAATTTTAAAAAAATTACAGGGCCTAAATAACAATTTTCTATTTTAGGGGGGGGCTTAGATTCGCCTCTGGGCGAAGCCAGAAAATTTTTTAGGGGGAATTAAATTGTAATTTTTGGGATAGTAAAAATGTAATTTTTAATGGATTAAATCAAAACTTTATCATTTTTAGGGGGTCAAAGTGTAATTTTATCTTTACTAATTTAAAATTTTAAAAATTTTAAAGGGCCAAAATGGAAAATTTACCATTTTAGCCAGCCCTCTAGATTCGCCCCTGGCTAAAGCGTATTATCCTCCTATTTATGGATTGGGGAGGGACTATAGGTAGTTTTAGACATTGTGTAAAGAACAGATATGATCAAAACCTATAATAAGATTGTTAAAAGAAAAATATCAATTACTTTAATTATCAAAATAATTACGAAGGGCTCAAAATCCTTAACAGAAAAGGTGTTATAGGTGAAGTGGTAGTATCACACCTATTGATTTTTTATATGCTATAATATGATATTAAATCTAATTATATGTAATTATGCATGCCCACAATATAACTATATTCAGATTCTTGGCTTTTTTATTGGTTTTAATAAATCCAGAAGAAAATGAACTATTTCATTCGTCCCCATCCAAAAAGTTATATCAATTTTCCTTTAATTATCCCTACTTAGGTTTAGCACTTTAGTGCATCCATAATTATAATTCATTACCATTAAAATGCTACCAAAACACACATGGGGTTAACCAGCTCCCATGTGCAATAATACACACAAAAAGACGATCAAAATTTTTATAATTAAAAAGACAAAGTAATTAGTAGCAAATATTAAGGTGATGATATGTCTTTTCATGATTCATAATTAGCCGAATATATTTGAAAATAAGGGTGAATCCAAAAATCTTTTAATAAATAATTTTTTATAAATCAAAATATAAATTTATTATGTATTTATTTATAATTTTATTATTTTAAAATAATTAAACATAAATTTTTTATTTTTAAAGGATTAAAGTATAATTTTACTATGTATTAATCTATAGTTTTTCTCTAAATTGAAAAAATCATATCTGGGGGCCAAGGGCTGCGTGCCCCATTGAGATTCGCCTCTTTTTAAAAACAATGTTTAGGATTATCAATATATATTATTATATCCAATAAGATACAAAACTTTGTTGTCATGACCAAAAAAGTAATCTAGACAATTATGCTCTCCAATTTCAATGGAATAAAATAATGTATGAACTAAATTCATTTAATTATGGGATCCAATCAAATGCACTTTCATTCTCTACCCCAAACTCTCAATTTCATTGCTCATTTTTTTATATAAAAAAGTAATTCATTTTGTTTACCAGTATAAAAAAGAATGTACAAAGATATTGTAGATACTAAAGCTCAGATTTTAAATCTGTAAATACCATTAGATTAAATATTAGGTTAAAAAATCATTGACTTTACAATGAAGTACTATATATAGTTTCATTTTGATTGATATAATTGATTATTGAATTCATTTTTTTTAAAAATAATTCTTTTGGGGTTTGGATAACTACTTGATTTGGGGCACAATATGGGGCTATCCCATGTTGCATTGTATGAAAAATGGGCTACAAGGATTAGCTAGGGTAGTGATTAAAAAGTGGTTTAAAATAAGGAAAGAAAAAATGGGTTGATAATTATACACCTTCAACTCTTTGCAAGCATGGTGGCAATGAGCATCTAGCTTCCCACGATGGCCCGACATATTGGCCAAAACTAGTAGGCCAACAAACCATACATCTTCCTTTGTCCATTTCAATAATACACTTCAAATTTTTGCTGATACTTTATCCAATATATACATATATATTAATCTATTCTTGAGTTAACGTGAGGGTTCCGATCAATTTATTTCATTGAAAATGCAGGTTTAATTCATGCACTGCAACGGAGATATGTGATTTAATATATCTACCTTGATTAGTGATTGTAATCATGAATATATTTGACTTAGATATCACACTTTTATTAATCTATACACAAACTATAATCATTATCTAACATATACATAATCTATTATGATATACAAGTTTTCGTATTCAACACAAAACAAATCACCACTCACTTCAAAATGTCTTATCAAATGTCTAATTATGAATTTCATTTAACTTTTAGTTTTCATAAAATACGAAACAAGATATTGATACATTAAAATCAATGATCTAACCTACATTCGAATTAGTTTATAATTAATTAATTCCAAAAATTGAGATGAGATAATTATATTTTATATATTTTTACTCATTGTGTAGACTGATGTTGACAACACATTAATACTTTCCAACTTTATGATCATGAAATAAAGGAACAGATCATTTGCAAATTATTCAATCTAAACAACTAGGTTTAGCTAGCCATTAGACTCTGTGATTGAATATTTGAGTGGTCAATTGTCAATTTTTAGCAATCTTTGTGTAAAACCATGTGAGGTTGGTTGGTTTAGAGGGGTACCCCAACACATGCTTGCAGTCTTCGCAATAACAAAAAAATATACAAGAAACTAAGAGCTATGATACAAAATCTGGTTTAATTTTATACGAAAATCATCAATCGATCTTAGATCTGCATGCTCATTATAACCTAGCTAACAACCCTTTTGATTTTATAAGCAGCTAGCTAGCTAGCATGTTTCGACGATGTTTCCTGCCAGAAATAATGGGGTTCATTCATGTTATAATTGGTGGATCGATTTCATTAATAATTATGTTGTATGATCATGATGTACTTTGTAGATTGGCTATTATGGATTAGCTGAGATTTTGATTTGTTGACAGTATAACAGTAATCATTTTGATTAAGCATTATTTAATTAAGTAGTGCTTAAGCTAGCCTTCCAGACTACCAGGTACCAAAAGCTATACCCTAAAGTATTGAAAAAGACATCAGAGTTTGGGCATGGAGATTTATGTAGATAATGCTTTAAAAAGGATATAATCTGATAACATCTATATATTTATATAGTGCTGTTCTGAGTGTTAGACAGTTTTGGAGAATCTTTTGTATAGCCTAAATAGTTATATGAAAATTCTTATCCAAGACCTATTTTCTTTAAGGAGAAATTAAAAAAAAAAACAGCACTCTTTTAAGCTAAAAATAGTGATAGAGATTTTCAAGGTGAAGTTTCCAGCTCAAAGTTTTCGGGAAATAATAATAAGGTACAGATATTCTGAGGCTAATAATTGGATTATATATGAAGTCAACACAAGATTCATCAAATTCCATGCTTTGAAAAGCTGCAATGAAAGAGAGAAAAAAAAGAGAAGAAAATGGGGAATAGAATCTATAAGGATGACAGTCAAGAAAAACAAACATTTATATGCAAACACAAAGGGAATTTGGGAAAAAAAGAAAAACAAAAATGATAAAGCATTATTCATATATATATATATATTTGTTTCTTGTAGAAAGAAAAAGAAACTAACGTGTGAAATGGGGTGACTTAAACTGTCAGGTAGTTGTCAATTGTGAGAGGAATGGGAGGAGCTTGATACGAAAAACCCACGAGGGGGCAACGTGCAGATTGGCATTGTTTTGTATAGTGTGATTGTTGGAGAGGAAGGGATAGCCCCACCGGTTGCTAAGTTTCATTCTCACAGTGGCCAAGCAGCGCCACCAGTTCACATGGTTTTGGCACCCCTTTTTCAACATAAGGTTACCTAATGTGGGCTAAAATATAAAAATAAGATTGGCAAAGAAGGGGGAATTAATGAAAGAAACAACAGCAAAGACAAGCACTTTAGCATCACAACAAATTGAAATGGGGACCCTTTCACACATGGGGGCTTCTGCTGTGGGAGCCAACCTAAAGCTAAGAATCTTTTGCAAAATGTTGGTTGGAAGCACACACCTTTTGGGCTATACCTACATCCCCTTTCTTTATCTTCACCTCTTTGCTTTAAACAAATAATACTATATGCCATCAATGCTTTCTTTCAGAGTAGCAGGTTTACTTCACCTCACTTTTAAGCCTGTTTTAAATTACAATTTCAGTTGCATACTATAATCCTTAGTGATGGATGAATATTGACAATGAAAACATCCGAAACCATGAATTGTAACATCGTATTACAGCCACTTTAGCTAAATGTTTGCAATGCCTGAAACAGCTATATGAACTAAGTGCTTTTGGTACATATAACATTCCTTTGAGCTTTGGACTACATAAACAGACCTTGTATCTTTCATCATATGAGATCCCACTCCCCACTTTTAAGATTCACCAAATGTAAACTCTAATTTTAAGTTAACATGATTGTTATTTTATGCCCACTTTAAACTAAATTCATTATTCCATATACTTTTTCTTTAATATGGTACTATCCTTCTTGATTAATATAATTTACTTTAAAAGATATAAATAGAATCAAGTTATTACAAAATATACATAAACCATAGAAGAACACGCATATAATATTTAAGTATGACTGGGATTCGAAATTAGGATATCAAGGACCTTACCATTTCAACTACCATGGCTTCATTAGTTGGATTTAAGTGTAATACATTTCAACTTGTGTGTACTTTATATAGATACTCTTAAATACTATTATAGTTTGCGGGAAATGTGAATTTGAAAATTTGGATTTAAATTTCATTTATTATGTAAATATTAAGAATGAAATCCATATGTTATACACAAATTGGTTTGAATTCAATATATATTATATATTTGAAAAGTATAAATTATTTTTTCAAAGAAATTCAAGTTGATTACTAAATAAGCATTTAACAAATCCATGGATTTAAGAAATTATTATGGATGATACATTTCTAAATACTTTATTACACAATTTATACTACTTTTGAAATCCAAATTCTAAGATTCAAGTTCTCAAAGATTATCTTATGGTTTTAGAAAAAGTATAAACAAAATCATAAAACTCATATAAGTTTATCAATATTATCATTTACTAGTAACTAAAGTTTTTATTTATATTTATGAATTTAAAACTGATGTTGTTATATTTCTACCACAATTTGAATTCGGGCCTTCACCTATTGGCTCTTTAATGAGTAGTTCCAAAATACTTTGTCTCCTCAAAACCATAATACGTTATACATTCATTTTCCGATAATCCCGTGTATCAATAAATATCTTTATACCAATCATCGCATTTATATAACAAATAAAAGCTGAAGCAGTATCTAAATGGCGATATTGAAGATCTGCTATAATAAATTTGGATGAAAGGAAAAATGAGATTGACACTGAAATCAGGATTAAGGAATGATTTGAAATGACTGTAAAATATAATAATGAGAAAAAGGCATGACATGACTGATCAACGTTGCATGAAAGATTGATGTTCCTCCATTATGGAATTATTTAATCGATAATGTTTGTTTGGTCCATTTCTAATTGGAGGAAATCTTGCGATCAAATGATTTTTGTTTCATGTATAAAGTCAGGATCTGAGCATTGGCCCATTCAACAGATTTGTGTTGAAAGGCACCTTATGTTACAGACCATCATATTCGCATACTAATGGAAATTTTCTTCTCATCTATTTTACTGCTGCTTACAGATTGGCTTACATTAATTATATTAAAAGTTATTTTATACTCATTAATACTTTGATATGTTTATATTTAATTTTAAATAAAATTTAATTTTTACATACAACCAAAGCATTAAAAAAATAATCCCAAACCCGATTATCTAAAAGATCTAATTAGAAGCATATATATCAATTTTAATATAATTATGATAATTTAATAAATTTTATAAAATATAATTAAAATAAATTAAAAATAAAATATAGCATAAAATTTAAATCTTAATATCAATAGAAAATAAATATATATTTTAATATTTTTATCTTTAGTTGTACGGGAATTATATTAATTAAAATTGTTGTATCTACAATTAGGTATTACCTTAGAATTTGTTTTCGGTTAACTATTAAAAATCGAATGATAATTTGCAAGTAGCTTCTGCGATATATTCCGAGAGATTAAAGTTAAGTTGTGAATTATCTAGCCAAACAAGCCTTGATTGGAAAAGATAATTTGTAAGTTTTCAATGTTCCTCATCTGATGGCGCATGCTTTACTGGACTTGGACAAGATTAAGAATGGTTCTCTTTTTCAAAATATTATTATGTAATCAATTTGATCTTTTCTTATTCTCACAAAAAAAAAGGTGAATGATATTTATAATAATAAATATTTTTCAAATTAATTAATAATTCATAAAAAGTTTTACAATTATAATTATAAATTTTATTATTATATTTTATAGTATATCATTTACTATTATTTTGTTCATAGTACTTTTTACTCGTCTGTTTTTAAATTGTTTATTACTATGTTATGAAGTATGTATCTCTTTGTCATTAGTTGATTATAAAATGTTATCATTACTATTATGCTCAACATCATATATATATAACTATTTGTATTTAAAATTATTAAAATTATTAAAATTATTAAACAATTTAAAAGAAAAACAAAATAGGTCATATAAAAAAAGTCTGCTTGTTAGCATTCTTGTTTTCTCTGTATGTTATTTGACAAGGTGATTTTAGGGTTTTCTTATTTGAGGCATGGATTAGAAAAGGGAGGAGATTTGCGAACAAGAAGCACAGAAGAAGAATTGGCAAGTCTGAGCATATTAGATGATGAGGAAGATCTGATACAAAACCAATGCGATGAGAATGTAGTGGAGGAGGATTTTAGGTTATGTCTGGTTGGAAGGGTTTTGATAGAGAGTGTGGTCATTTCCCTTCGATGCGAAACACTTAGGCAGATTGTGGCACCCGTTGGGAGGAGTTTCTATTAGGATATTGGTGAGAAAAGAAGTTTGTTCCGGTTCTATCATGAGTTAGATCTGAAGAGAGTTCTCCAAGGGATGCCATGGTTCTTCAATAGGCATCTCATTTTATTTTGTCAGTTAGTACATGGGGAGGATTCGTTACAAGTCCCATTAGTTTTTGCAGAGTTTTGGGTTCAGGTGCATAATTTACCTATGGGAATTATGTCGAAAGGAATGGCACGTCAGTTTGGTAATTTTATTGGTCAGATTCTTGATTATGATGCTGGATTTGTAATAAGGGAAATAAAAAGGTATATGCGAATTCGAGTTAGATTGGATGTTATGTGACCTTTGAAGAGGAAGAAGTGAATAGCAATAAATTTGATTCAGTTGACATAATACAATTTTCTAATATGAAAAACTACCACTATTATGTTTTCTGTGTGAGAAGTTGGGGCATGGAGAAGGTTTTTGTCTGATTAGATTAACGTTAAAATCATAAGAGGTGGTTTTCAGCTGGGACATTTCGTTAAGGGCGGCGCCTAAGAGGGCATCGTCGAAGGTGAGCTGGTGGCTAAGGGATGATAACTAGGGAAATGTTCCGATAGGAGCAAAGGTGGATGTTGATAAGGGAGGGAAGAATTTTGGAGATATCCAAACACGTTGATCTTATTAGAAAAGGGATGAGAAAAGATGACATTGTCCGTTTAAAAAAATTGGGGAAGAGTTGTAATCTGATAAGGAGTGTTTTAGCTGGGCTAAACAATCTGATTCAACATTTAGGCCAGATGGAACTGGGCTTGGATATAGAGGATAGTCTAATTGAGATAGTGGATAAAAGAAAAGGCAAAGAATGTATCAAGTAAATCCAATTGTTTCTAGTAATGTTGATTCAACAAATTTGGGAGTTCCATCTGGAATATTGACAGTTGTTGTTAAGTAGGTCAACCGAGCACAATGAAGATCCTCAGTTGGAATGTCCGTGGGTTGGGACAACTATGGGTAGTTAATCGTCTAAAAAAAGCCAAGACATATTACACCCCATCTCCTGTTTCTTATTGAAACAAAGATAATACAAGGAGAATGGAAATGGTTAGAAATAAATGTGGGTTTATGAATGAGATTGAGGTTGAAGTCGTCGGATCACGTGGAGGTTTGTCATTAGGTTGGACAAGGGGCTATAGTGTTCAATTAAGGAGCTACTCGAAGTCGCACATTAATGTAGAAGTATGTGAAGGTGAGGGGATGAGTCCGCAGAGACTGACTGAATTTTATGGTGCATTCGATGAAAGGTGTCGGGAGGAGTCATGGGATTTGATTTATCAGTTAAATGGTAATAGCTTGTTGTCATGGTTAGTTATAAGGGATTTTAATGAGATAGTGTTCTTTTTCAAGAAGAGAGGGGCACGTGTTTGAAATGAGAATAATATGTTGACTTTTCGGATGGTATTAGAGGATTGCAAGCTTGCCGATTTGGGTTTTTCTGGTCAGTGGTTTACATGGGAGAGAGAGACCATTTTCCAAAAATATAATATACGAGAAAGGTTGGATCGGGGAGTGGCTAATTTGAATGGTGGAGTATCTTTCTTTATTATTGCATTAAACATCTTACTCACTCCATATCAGATCATTTCTCAATACTGGTGGATACGCACGGCATAAGCAAAAAATAGATGGATGACAAAGCAGCCTCAGTTTCGGTTTAATGCAAATTGAGTTTTAGAGGAGGACTTTGAGCACAGTACGAAAAGAAGTAATAAGTATATTTTAGAATTGTTTTAAGTCTATTGTAAACTTTTGCTTAGTATTTATGTATTGTAACATCCGATATTCGGATTCAGTGATTCGGGTCAGGTAGAGGGTGTTACATAGGAAGTCCAGTACCTTTTAAAATTTTATTTTGGGTACACATTGGGGACAATGTGTAACTTAAGTGTAGGGGGATGCACATCGTTTTTAATTACTTTGCTTTTGTGTGTTTAATTGCATGTTTTCATTTTTTTAGGTTCAATTTTCAAAAATTTTCCAAAAAATATTGTAACACCCCTAACCTGTCTTTATCGTCGGATTAGGGTTACAGAGTATTACAGTACAAATCAAAACATTCAACATCATATAGAAATAATTATTCAAATTTAAATATTAACATTCAATTTCAAGTTTCATTTAGAGCAGAAATACATTTAAGATCCTACAGGGCCTTAAAAATAGCTTAGAAACAATCAGGGGCTAATTTAAAACAAAACATAAAATTTTAAAAAAAATTTGAAAATTTTGGAAGCAGGGGTCACACGGTCGTGTGACTCAGAAACATGACCGTGTGACCAACCGTGTACAATTCAAAATATGGGACACACGATCATGTCCCAGCCCATGTGCCCGCCTATGTGAGTATTCGAAATAACGTCACATGGTCGTGTTGTAGGCTGTGTGCCAGACTGTGTGTGTATTCGAAGTAAGGTCACACAGCCGTGTTGCCAGACCGTGTAGCTCTCTATGATCGTGTGGACCAACCTGCACTTAAAATCAATAAGACACACGATCGTATGGTGTGACCATGTATGGTACACGGTCGTGTGACATCTAGTGTCCCAGGCCATGTGCTTCCAAAATGACCCATAATGCAAGCAAATTCATCAACCCTTTCTTAAACACTAAGACAAACCAATTCTAACTATTTTCACCTATTTAAATTGCATCAAAACATACCATAATACACCAAATAGTAATCAACCTAAGTGCCTAACCAATGTACCCTCATTGGTACTACAAATTAAACATCTAAACAACATATTCTCAATACTTACAAAACATTAACTTAAAGATATGCCAATTCCCCCATTTCATCACAACTATTAACCATATCTCAAGCTAATCACAATAGGCACTTAACAAATGACTAAAAGCACTTCAGGGCTCAAACTTAAACAAAAAATACCAACATGTATATACAACCATAAAATTTTCTTAAACCAACTTATGAACAACAACATTATCATGAACAAAATAACTTAAAGGCTCCTAGTACATGCCATTTATAACCCGACATCAAAATGGCTAGAACTTCTACCGAGATAAGGGACGAATAATGTGTATGTACTCTAACTTGATTCCAATCGGTCGAGCTTTCCAATGATCTACAAGAAAGGAAAACAGCTACATAAGAAAATAATGCTTAGTAAGCTTGTATAAATCTTAAACGTAAACTTACCAAATAGACTCAATTTATATAGTTCATGCATAATTCCATTAGCATGCTCATATGTTTAACCAATTCCTATTTACATCACCAATCTTACAAGTTAGTGAACTTGTACATAAAACATACAATTCATCCATATCAAGAAATATATATTTGAAGCATATCCACTTATATAACATTCAACACATTTCCAATGTATCATTCATACATCTCAAAGCATTTGTACAAGTACTTTCCATTGCATCTATTTAACATATAACTTATCAAGAAATCACGTTCACTTAATTTAAACCTTTAATAACCGTTGAACCAAATGAAACAACGTCGGATACACAGAAACCATGCTCACACAAAGTGTGCCATATCTGTTATCATGAACGTATCTGTAATTCCTACACGAGTTGTGAAATGGACCTGCTGACATGAGCTCTGGGTAGGGATGAAAGCTACACAATGTTGCTCACACGAGCTGTGGAGAATCCACAACAAGTGTAAGATCTAAGCCATCAGTAGAACATCAAAGACCAGCACCCGAAACTGTATAACCCCTAATGACATGTTATTTGTATCCTAAGTAGTCACAAGGTTCAAGCATGACACATTACATATTCAAACCTTATAATTATAGCACATTGATTCATCACTATCAAACCAATCATGAATTTACACATTTTCAATTATAACTTCCATTGAACTAACCTTATATTTCAATCCATACAACTAATTATCATTTAACAATCAACTAGAGTTACATAAACACAACATTAATCAATAATTCAAACAAGACAATAATTAACCAACTTAATCATTATACTAATTTACACTGCACCAAAATGATTTACCATAATTGTCCATCTATCCGTATGGTTTATTTACCAACTAATCCCATTAATTAACATTTCCATAGCCATTTAACCTATTTAGCTAATAGAAACTAACCTTTGTAGCTTTTACTATTTAGTCATTTTAACTAATTAACTATCTAAACATTAAAATTTCTTAACTAGATTTTAATATGACCCTAATATAAATTCATAAATATTAAATAAATAATAAAAATTAACTCGTATGTTAGAATTATGGTCCCAAAACCACTTTTTTTAACACCACTAGAAACAAGCTGTTACAAATATGTTTATTTTGTTTATTTGTTTTTGTTATTTTTGCATGGTGCTTGGACAATAATTGGGCAATAGACCATTGTTGGAAATATTGAATAAGTGTTTTTTGATTGCCGAACATGTAAAATTTTATTGATACTAGATAGTTCAATATTCATAGAAGTAGACTAATTAGTTCAGTAAGTTAATTTGCTTAATAGACTAGAGGCAACCATTCTTAATGAAAAATGTGTAAATTGTGCCATAGGATAAATGATGATGAAAATACGTGTAGATAAGTAAAGCTTGAATTGTTAATTTTTCATTCGAATAATTGTAAGCATGATAGAAAATGTAAGTTGTGAAATGTCTTGGGAAGGACCTTAGGCATTGTTTGATGAGTCCAGAGCCAAAAAGATTACCTTTATGCTCTTGATCATTAGTTCCTATACTTTGGGCCTCAAGTATCATTTTCCTGATAAGCTTTATCGTGGAAGCCTTGAGCCTAAATATACCCTATCTGTCCCGTACTAAAATGCACTATGAAATAGACATCGAGCCATGGATATTAAGGGTATGTAGGAACATTATGGTTGCTTTGAAATGCATGTGAGAGAAAAAGAAGAGACTATATGATATGGTACGTATAAAGCCTTTCTAAGTAAAAAAAATCGTGTAAATAAAAGCAACGCGCAAGTAAAATCATTGTGAGTGAAAGAATGCAACAATTAGAAAATGAACTCAAATGACAAATCATATTGGAGCTTCAAAAGAAACCTTTCATTTCATAATGTGTTAGTGTTTGTAGTTTACTGTACGTATTAATATCATATAATACCTTCTAATTTTTGGAGAGATAAGAAAGACAAGAGAAGGAGAGATAAGGAGGTGAGTGTTACGAATAATTTGTGGGCGAATAGGGGACAAAGTCATGTGCTTTACTATTTCTAGTGCTTGAAACCATTTAGAGTGACATTTTTTTGAATTTTGAACCTTCCTAATTACGTTTTCTTAACTTGCTTGCATTGTCTAGATGAATGTTTTCAATTCTCTTTATGCATCTGTAATGTATCCACATAGTCCATTTTGATGGATAACACAATTGTACATATACACTTTTGGATTGCCTCTAGATTTTAGCTTTTTAATTTGTTGAACTGATTTTTTTTTTTTGCTTTAAGATTACTAAAGTTACCTAAATATCATTCCTAGGTTTCATGCAAGATAGTCCGGGTACGAGTTCGGTATTTTACAACCATATTGCCTTTTTTTCCAATTTAGTCTAAGAGTCATCTTTCTGCATGCTTTGTGTGTTTGCTTGAAGACAAACAAAGAGTCAAGTGTGGGGCAGTTTGATCTGTTGTAATTTTTATTTGTCAAATTAGGCTTCCTCGTTATACTTAAAGAGATTATTTTCGACCAAATTAGAGTTGTTTTCATAGTTTAGTGTAGTTTTTAGATTTTTGGTTCAATAAGGGTTTACGACCAATCGTTCCGAATAACGCTTGCATCCTTTGTATTACCATGGTCGGTGGCACAGAGTTAGCCGATGCTTATTCCCCAGATACTGTCATTGCTTCTTCTCCAGGAAAAGAAGTTTACGACTCGTGGGCCTTCTACCTTCACGTGGCATTGCTCTATCAGAATTTTGCCCATTGCAAAAAATTTCCCATTACTGCCTCCTGTAGGAGTCTGGGTTGTGTCTCAGTCCCAGCGTGGCTAATCATCTTTTCGGACCAGCTACTGATCATCGCCTTGGTAAGCTATTGCCTTACCAACTAGTTAATCAGATGCGAGCCCCTCCTCGGGTGGATTCCTCATTTTGCTCCTTAGCCTACGGGGTATTAGCAACAGTTTCCAACTGTTTTTCCCCTCCCGATGGTAGGTTGAATATATTTTTGTACTTATTTTGAGACCCAAATTGTTTGAATGTGCCATTTGGACCCTAACGATTGATTGAGTGTTGTAGGAACTCAATAGTTGTCAATTTTGAATGAAAACATCACCAAGGATGGGGTATTGCGATATCCAAGTATGGATATCATGATATCCTCAATAGCCTTGAAATGAAGAAAAAAATGAAGACCACCTACAGTGGTATTGTGATATCCAATTTGGGTATTGCGATACCCAGCCTTTCCAAGGAACTTCCCATTTCAAAATTGTCTTCGGTATTGCGATATCCATAATTTGGTATCACGATACCAATTTCGTGAGGGGACAAAAATTAACACTAGGGGTAGTCCTTGTCCAATTGAAGCACCAATTAAAAGGACACATTGATGGACATTTTGTTTAAGAAAAATGGGTTAGAATTGCTACTAAAAAGAGCTACAAATTGGCTAGAGAGACAGAAGAGACATGAGACACAAGTTTAGGATAGTTTCTCTTAGTTTTTCTCTTCATCTTCTTTAGGGTTTAGTCTCTCCATAGTTGTAAAACTTAGTTTTTTTGCAATTTCTTTGTTTTCTTAGCATTTTCTCAGGTAGTTAAGTTAGTTATTACTGTAGCTTATGTTTATTTACATGTTTACTAACTTGAACTTACTTGTAATCACATTTTAATCTCAAGTTTAATGCCAATTTCTATTTACTTTCTTTTCATCTATTAAAAATCTCATCTTTATTGTTTTTACTCATTTACTTTGCTGCCAATTGCTTTTCTTTCAACTCTTTCCATGTAAAAATCCAATGTTTCGTCTCTTTTTATTGAGTTCTATTTCAATGGCTTTCATAGTTGTTTCATTATTTTTTGTTAGTTTAGAAATGGTAATGAGTAGCTAAATATTTAGGAGTTGGTTGACGGAAATGTTGGGTAATAGATTTTTGGGTTTGTGGACTAAATTGTAAAACTAGGCTAAATCGAATAGACTTAAAAACTTAAGATTGACGTCCTTTCTTGAAAATCAAGATAAGTGAGACCGACAAGAGATTTTATTGGGAACCAATTTGATAAGTCATGGGTTAATTGGTGAGGTCAAGAGATAAACCAGACTAATTTTCTAATTGGATAAAGTTGAGGTTGAGAGGCAAAATGGAGCCAATTTAGGAGTAATAGCAATTTAGATTCCTAATTCAAAAGTCAACAAACCAAATGAAAATCATCCAACCGCTCTTTGTTTCCACATTTGCTTGTATTTGATAGTTGTATAGTTTATTTTCTTTACAATTTAGTCCTTTGAAAATTTTAGTTAATTAATTGGTATAATCAAACTCTTGAATGGCTGGCCATAATCTAGTGAGTAGTTGTCTAGAATATTTATTTGCATGATTGTCGCTAGAATTTGCTCAATCGCTGGCTCCTTTGGATTTGATCCTCGGAGTACTCTTGTTCCTCATTGTACAAATTATATTACAACTGACCTATCACACTTGCTGACACCACATGTTATTATTCTAATTTGATTTTTATATTTGTGTTGATTTCTTCTCTTGGCCCCAGCGTTAGTGTGTCGCTGTGTATCGAGAGAGAGCGGTTAAGGACATGTTTATGTTCATTTACTAATATAAGTTGTCTTTTCGCATTACGATCCAACCACGTATATTAGACAACTAGTTAGCCGATATTTGCTTCAATATTGCTTTTCATGCACAAACCATTTGAGGAAAATTATACAAAGTATATTAATATAATCCATAAATTTTTTTTATTAATCAGTCTGTTTGAAAAAATTACAAGTTTACAAATGAATATACTACACTTAGGGCACCAGATCCAACACTTGTGAGGTACTTGATGTTATTTACCAATTAGACAATCTCCACAAGGACTAACTATTACTCCTCTAAGTCTTTTCAAGCCTTGAACAAAATCAGATCTCACATTTCTCTAGAGACTTCATAATGAACATGCCTCAAATATTGATGCCATATCTTTAAATCATAAGAAACTACTTTATGACATGTTAACATATGTATAGTTGTCGAATGTTCTGATTTTTTTTCATAATTTGTTTTTTGGTTTGATCCAATAGTTAGCATCATTCTTTGGAAAACTTTACATGTAAGCCTTGATCACATAATTGGTTGATGTTGTTTAAATTGGCTTTGAGGACTTTAACAAGGAAAACATTCTTTAATTCATGGAAGCCATCAATGTTGAGTAATCATTTACCAAGGATTTTACCTTTGTTCCTATCTCCAAAAGTAACTTGCCTTCATGGTTGTTATCATATTCTTTTAATAATTTATTTTCATTAGTCATATACTTTGAACACCCACTATAGAGCTACCACACATTATTAGTAGTAGCTTTCTAAGACGTGTATGCAACTAGAAGGTATTTTTTATCTTTCTTTCTCCAAACCTTATTTTACAAGTTTGACCTTTTATTCTTTAGAACAAATAAAGAAACATGATAACCCTATCTTAATTCATTAAGTAACCCATAACACCTTGGTCTGATGCGCCTAACAACACCATAGGAGTGGACTTCCTTTACTCTTATGGTGATTCACAACATGTAACAAATCATCCTTCTTGATTTAAAGATAATCAGTTGGTTCAACTATAACATTTTCTTTTGCAAGGATAATGGCAAAGGTTGATGATTATTTAATGTACTCCAACCCTGAATGGCCTGTTTGAGATCACCCAGTTGTAAGAATTTTATCAATTTGCTTGCTTTTGGATTCCATCTTCTTTAGAATGACTTGGGAAACAACAAATTCTTTTTAAACTTCTTTTTAGTTTTACTTATTGATCTACCAAGAAAATGCTTTTATCTTCCACTGCTTCTACTAGTCTTTAATTTTCTTTCTTGAAAAAAGTGATTTGATCTCTTAGTGACTTGTTAACTTCACACACCATTCCCAATTTGTTTAGCATGTCTCTGTAAGTCTCTTCCAACCAAACATTAGTTGCATCATCACAATATTATTGTATTTTTCTAATTGTCTCTAAGCAAGTTGCAACATTGGAAGTAATATATTTTTATCTAACCATGAAAGAAATATATTTGCTTACATGTTTTTCATCTTGAACACCTTCACCCAACCTGATCGCTAAAGCCAGGTACGGGGTGCCACAAATGGACTAGACTAGACAGAACACAAGTTTTTAACTTAACAACTTTAAAGGCTAACTTTATTAAGTAATAATAAATATTCTTACAACCAAACCCTTAAATTGAAAATAAAATATTACTATCTCAAAATTTTGGACTCTAAATAAACTACTTAGATACAAAGTAATTGACCCCGATATGAAGCCTCTAAAGGTACCCCCTCCTATTTGCATAACACCAAACTTAATTCTCATTTATCTACTTCAGTTTCGCTTGGTCCCCTCTCAAGGTCCTTAACCACTCATTGAGTCCTACAGACATAAGCCAAATTTCTGTAAGTTCAACAGAACTTGGTGATTTTCTTTACTGTCCTACGTAAAATTAGCCCCAAACTTACCGGGGTAATAAAAGGAAAAACTAAACACATTTAATTCCCTCATTGTCTTGGGACAATTTCTCTCAATCTGAGTTGGCAATCTTTGATTCATTCCTCGAGCTTATCTATAAGTGGATAGGCCGTTAAGCAATCTTCCTCTGGCTGATCCTATAGCCATTCGACAAGTTTTGACAGTTTTTCAAGTGCCTTTCCACAACCATGGACTCTGTCCTTTCCTTTATTCGTCTTCCATCTCAGACATGCTTCTACTCATAGTTTTTAATCCTTAATCACATAGTTGGGTGGTCAGTTACCAGTATAGATTCCCTTTTTACCTTAAAACTTATAAGTTAATCATCCTACCTACCACCCTAATACCCCTTTCGTGTTGCCCTCATTAGCGACCATAGCAAACCCAATTCATCCATGATGGATTCTATTTTCTTACTTCAATCCTATAGGACTCACTGACACTCTACTAATAGGTTTAGCTAATGAAGACCCACGCCTCTTTTGTGGACTAGATCTCTTTTCACCCTACATCCAAGTTGCAATGTTGTTTGGGTTACTCCATTATGAACCCCCTAATAGTGATACCTTGCTTTTAAGGTACGTGTCTGTCTAGTGTGGGCAACTTAGGTCTACAGTATTTAGCAAACTGCCATTCGAATGATTATCCGAGTTTCCTATTTTTCTCATATGATGTTTCCCTACAAAACTAGCCCTTTGGCTGATACTTTTTCAATAGTTTTCCTTTAAAGAGGAATAGTTTTGACCTACATATTTGTCACTTAGTTTATCCTTTCTAGTGTCTCTTACCATTAAAGGGGTTCTAACTAACCACTCTTTACTGAATTTTCTATTTAAGGTATCGACAAATCAATCATTCCCACATAACTTTTGAGTCAGCGAGCCTTATATTGGAATGAGTCTACCAATAACCTTTTGAGGTTTTCCTCTAATATATAGAGCCTCTTTAGTACTTCTCTGGTGGCTTTTAATGGCGTATCCTTAATAGCGGTCTTCAGATAATTCCTCTACCTTTGCCTATTTACAAGGCATTACTGGCACATCATTTTCCATGTCTGATTCTTGTTGGGTTACCTCCCTTATGCACTACCGACTTCCATGGTTACTGTTTTTGTAAACTGTTCCCTTTTCTACTACTTTTACCTTGTTCAATAGGTTCCTCAAAACCCCATTTCCAACATTTGCATTAGTCTTCCAACTCTCTTTTTCCATATGAGCGATATCCCTTAATTTTCGTCCTGACAGTCTGCCCCGTGTTTAATTTCCTGAAAGGTTCTGTTGGTTGCCATGTTCAAGCTGTCTTACACCTTTTCACCCACGTTTAACGTCTTGGTGGACTTTCTTGTGTCTACAGTCCTAACGGACTACCTCGTTTAATGTCTCAGTGGACTACCCATGTTTAATGTCTCCCTGTACTATCTGTATTTACTATCCCAACGGACTATACTAGTTGTCATACTTGAGCATTGGTTTTAGACTTTTAACCTCTTTAAGGTGTCGCCCCGAAGAACCCTTACCGCCATCGCGGTGTCGCCTTATAGAGCTTGCTAACCGCTGTTGTGGTGTTGCTCTATGGAACCTAATAACCATCGATATCGATCCACTTCATATCTAGCCTTTATGCTCAAACACCAAAGTGTCCCCTCCGACAAGACCCAGAGCTTCGCACATCACAGTTTGCACTTAGCAACACCATATGACAGTATCTAAGAGGAATTTCATTCCTCTCTATACATTTGCCCATCCCTCTATTTTGACATTCCTAACCTTGATGCTCGAACACTGTAGTGTCCCCACCGCAAGGCCTTAAGCTTTGCACATCATTGTTTGAACTTAGCAACACTGTATGGCGGTATTTAAAAGAAATTACCATTCCCAAATCCTAGCTTCATCTATCCCTACAATACTTTCCCTCCGTACCCCACCATTGTAATCATGCAATGCATGTATTTCACTTACATACTATCATGGAGTATGGTATCTTTTAGAACATGGAATCATAACTATTTCATCCATATTGAACTATATTGGCAGATACCCATGTACTAGAAAAATTCTATGGTTGTTTAGCATTCGCAATAAATAAAAAATCATTCATTATTACAAAACTTAACACAGAATCATGCCACTAACACAACATTCTAAGAATGGTAAGTAGAAATTCACATGATGCTTCTAGCTCTCCTTAGCTTAGCTTTTGCAGATGCCAAAGCCTTGATTCTCCTGGTAGCTAAGTGTTACACCCAAAATTGTAAGTTAAACCCAACATTTTCAACTTAAAACTCAGTTTGCTAGAAACATGCAAAACCCCTAAAAAAGTTTTTCTAAAAATTATTAGCTTCATTTTCTTAATCTTTCATATATAAAAGGACTAAGAACCTTACCAACTTGCTAGATTATCAACATTTCTAACTCAAACCTCATAATCACTACTCTATGCAGTGTAATGCCCTCAACTCGACCTTAATTACTGGGTTCAAATCTCGAGTGTTACTGCACATTTCACTTAGGAAAATAACCCGGTTCGCCACTTGGCTATTTTTGGCGTACTCACTTTTACAGTAATACCTGAAACATAAACATAACACTTGTATGTTCAGAAGAATTTAGTAAGTTTGAAAAAAAAAACCTTGAAGCCTTTTTCATGTTGAATTCTACATTTTGAATATTGGGATTACCAATTTTGTCTTTGGCGGATACCTTCGTATCTTTGGATATATATCCTTATACACCACTTACCATTCTTAGCGTGTCATCATTAATCTAACTAATTAGCTGACCCCAGATCTTACTAGACGATACAACCTTTTCTCTTATCTTCAAACAACTATCGACAGTTATTCCTTAACAATTAGTCAAAGGTACAATTCTCTTGGCGAATACTACTTACTGATCTTACTTTTGGTGGATTCCCGTACTGAGTTTGCTAAATTAGATCATTAATTCGATCATTTGCAGATTCAACCTAATACGTACTCATATTGAGGACTGACACTCCAAGTCATTCAAAAGAAATCCAAACATCTATATTTCATAGCATAAGAACACCAAATTTACCGAAGACTTAGATTCTAACTACCCCTAGACAAGACATGATACTACTCAAATATGTCAGATATTGGATAACTTGATTTCAATCTTCCATAGCATAGCCCAATTCGAACTAAGAAACACTTATACCTTACGTAATATGAATGCACCCATATCCTAATCTGATAGACTATTATGGCAAATTCCCTTTAGAAGTACAAACACAATTTCTTATTTAAAATATACCTCACGCAGCTTATCAAACTTTCTACCAAATCGAACAACCTAATCTATCATCAAACTCGTAATAGAACTAGCTATCGAATAGATTTCAGAACTTACCCAGATATTAACTCAAGGGCAAAGAACCTAACTCACTTACACATACATTTCACTAAATATGCCACATAGACATATCGAGACTCGCAACAAAGACAACATACAAAGTACGCCACACAGGCAACATATAGAGTCATGTCTTTACTGTCTCGATGGAATTTCACAGAAGGTGCTATAGGTTTCTTCCTCATTAATTTATACATAGATTCATATCGTGATCTGCAAGTTCGATTACATCTTCCAAACGCATCACCATGATTATTCATATCATCATATCATGCCATGGGTCTCAGCCACATCGACTTACACATTCTCCTGTCATAATATTCCAATCCAGCCTTCATACCATACAATGCTATGGGTCTAAGCCATATGGCCATGCACTTATTTTATTATTGTGATCTGTCAGTCTGGTTAGGAATCTATCTGCCTTACCAGAGGCATCACAAAGGGACATTTTACTTGGGATTCACTTTCTCAGATTTATTCATACACCTAGTCGACTTGTACTTCCCTATTTTAGAATTTACCCTCACACTTATCAAACCATTTTCTATCATGCAATACTACATACATATCATCATAACACATATAACATCTTTATTATACTTACCAGTTATCTGAGATATCATTACGATTTATATGTACCTTTATTTGAATAGTTCATATATAAGATTTAGAATAAATACTCACCTGGTACTCACCTACAGTATAGCTCATAGGTCCAGACTTGGACATCCATCTTGATCTAGCAACAACAACTATTTAAAGAACATATATTCACCATTAAAATCCATTTACATACAAATTGCTAACATCTCAATCATAGATAACCCCCTTGCAAGGCCTTGTACTCAAAATTTACTGTTCATATAACTCTTAAAAGCCTTACTCTTTCAATAACTTAACATTCAGAGCTATTAGACTTATTAGGAAGTAGATCTTCCACTAATCAATCTAAAATCCTTAGCTTCTAGCTTAAATAAAAAGATAAACTAGGGAATAATATTTTAAAAAAAGAAAAAATCAGAGAGTAATCTTGAAGGAAGAGGAAACTTCCTCACGAACCCTTCTCACACATATATATAACCCATTCCCATTTAGTTGAACTTAACAAGTGTCACTTAAATCGAGAAAATGTCTTTCTTAGTGGCCTACAGAGTTCGAGAGAAACATAAATAAGAATCTTGAATGAATATTATTTGACTAGACAATCTAGTTGGCTCCTAATTGGATCACTTTGCCAACCCAATTAGCACAATACTCAGAAAACTAGGTGTACTATAAATTCGACAGTAACTTTGACCCGATTTATACTTTGCTTGATATATCTTTATCTTAGATAATAGAATAACCTAAAACCTTTATTTACCTCTACGGTAGGTATTATATGCCACAATTCAAATCTCCAGGAGATTGTAACATGGCAGATTACATTACACCAAATAGATAACTTCGTAGCTCTACTCCTAAATCTCAGACCTGCAGGACTTGGGGTGTGATAGCTCTCCTTCAATTAATAACATTTTATCCTTGAAATTTTTACAACTTGGAAGAATCCCACCACGATGGATGTATAGTAATATGTTCGCACTAGACATATACTATTAATTTTTGAAATATCCTTCTTGCTCAAAGTGACTTCCTTTCAATGTTGTAAACATTAGAGATCCCTTATTAGCAAGAGTGCCAACAGTTTGATCCAATTGGTAGATTCAAAACTTAGAGGTTACTCGTATAGTTTCAAATGTTACATAACTTACTCTTTAACAGATGTCGAATTTATACTAGAGAACTTGAAAAATTACCACAAACTAAACTTCTTGCATATGTTTCTTTCTTTATAAAATAGATACTCAAACACCCTTTCAAACACTTTGTTGAATCAATCGAAACCTTAATTTTTTTTCTTAACCTCTCTGCTCTCTTCATCTTTAGTCCTCATTTTTCACAGAAGTAACACTTGCTTTCCTTCTTTTCTCTTTTGCTTTCCTTCTTTTCTCTTTTCCTTTCACTTTATTTGATACAAAATGGTTAGAGCAACTACAAGAGGGAGGGGCCGAAACCAAAGCAAACAAGACAACATTCCTAAAGTTTTTACCAAATTCGGACCCCGATGTCCCAATGACACCCCACTAATTGCAGTGGCTTTGATGTACAACAGTAGCACTACTTAAGAAGAAATAAATCGATGCCTAAGAGCTTGAGGTATCCACTACCAAACTTTCTTATGACTTTTAACGACCTCTAGGATGTCATCTAAGTGATAATTTCGTAGGTTTCATCTTACCCTTAATTTTGTTAGAGGCTACCTTCTATCTGCCACTCAATCCTTTCTTTTGTGCGGTGCTCAATGAATATGACATTGCATCAGGGCAGTTATCAGCCCTATCCTGCTGGACGTTGGTGGCATTCTTTATAGATTGTTGTATACACAATGAGCTATCGTTGTTGGGTGTTTTCCAAAAAGTTCACCAACTAAAGGTAAAAAGACAAGGAACTTCTGCTAGTAGCACCCATTTCAGTGTACGCCCAGGCTGTGAGCTTATAATCCAAAACTATTTTTCGAATATATATCAAAGAAATGACAAGTACATGAGAGTTATTTGAAAACTCGAGTCTGGATTTGGTTTTCCTACATGATGGTCCCTTTCTTTGGAGAGCATTTGTACACAATGTAAGCCAATAGAATCTCAAATTGTTTTAGAACAATACAAATGACTAAGAAGGGGGCGTGTACTTGAATTGGTGGAAGTTATTTTAGTTCAAAATGTCTTCCAGTATTCCTTACAAGATTTAAGTCGAAATAGTCGTTGGCCAAATGATTTTATAATTTAGTTAGACTATTTCAGTGTGCCTTCAAATTTTGTAGCTTGGCCTTATAATGTAGATAGTGAATTGGCACACGTATTAGTGGGGTGTATAGGGGAACCTCCCTTCTTATTTTACAACATTTGGAGTCTTTGCCCACACAACTAGAATCTTTTAAGGTCTTCCTCACATTCTCCTCTTGCGCCTGTTTTAGCTCAAGACCTAGACAAAATAAGGCTCAAGCAAAGGAGAAGGCTACTGCTGCTCTATTAAGAAAAATAACATCAAAGAAAAGTAAGAAGAGGCCTAGATTGGAGGGAAGTACTCAAGAGACCAGGAATAGTGAATGCCCTCCTTTCGCATGACGTAGACCCACAAAAGAGCATTTCGTAACAGTTAGTCACACTTATCTAGTTCACGCCTTACCTGAAATTCTAATTCTGCCTATGGAGTCCACCAATGCAACAGACTCCTCTATTCATATTTTTATCCTCCTCTGTCAAAGAATACCATAGAAGCAATACCTCTAATTCAATCAGTAGTTTCTCCTAGTATTCTACCACACCATGCTTCTTCCAGTGAAGCAAAAGCATTTTTTCTTTGGCATGACCTATTGAAGTTAGGATTACCTTCTATCTCACTAAGCTCTATTTTTCAACAGTAAAATAATTCAGTGCCAAAGTAGTTAAAAAAGACTCTTACCTCTTATCTTTTTTCAAATCCTAATTTGTGTCCTCTTTCCCTCTAGGCAAAGGCTTCACAGGCCTTAGCTATAGAGCATGGGCTTTGGAGTTGGGTCTTCCAAGATGCCAACGATCAATACAATGCTAATATTGTAAGTTTGGAGAAATTTGTGAAAACTGGCGAGAAGTCTATGTCTGAAGTTTGTTGAGATCATCAAGAATCTATCAGCTTGATTGGAAGACTTGATGCCCATGTCATGGCTTTGAAGGACAAACATAAGGAGACACAGCCTAAGAGTGAAAAATTAAAGGAGGAAGTCGAACTACTAAAGGAAAAAGAATCCACTTGGGAAGAGAAGCTCAGAGCCCAAGAAGAATGCCATAAAGCAGAGCTGGAAATTCTATGCCATTTCGAGAAAGAAGCTTTTAGAAAATATCAGAAAGACACTAAAAAGAACTTTAATGAAGCTTTGAGAAAATGGAGGTTCAACCTGATTCTATACACCGAAGTGGCTACAAGTCTTCTTGATCTTAGTCGAGTAGACTTTAACTACCTTAAGGATATATCTACTGAGTCACTAAACTTTAACGTCTACCACCTTGAGGATGAAGACTGGGAAACTTTTCAAAGAGAGTGAAAAGTTAGCTGACTTTTTCATTCCTATTATGCCAAAAGTTGACGATAATGAAGAGAACTAACAGATGTAGAACAAAACCCTGAAGATTATCCTCTAACAAAAAAGATTCCGCCTGAGCCCACAAACCAGCGCGCTGAGGGTGGAGACTAAAATTCTCATTTATCCTGCCTTGAACTTTCTCATTTTGTAGTATTCTTCAGTTCTGATCATTTAATCAATCATTTTGTTCCTTCTCTATCTTTCTTATCACAATATTACCATTATAACAAAGTTCCCTTTATACAAACAAATGTGTTAACATACCTGAGAGACTAAGCCAGGCTCGACGTATTATGCAGGAAGGGCTAGCTCACATATCTTTCAGATGATCAACTAAATCGAAAACTCTGATACAAACTTGTAACACCTTCAACTAACTCGAAACAAGTTCCATATCTACGGTGTTACTTCACATTTCACTTAGCAAAATTTCAAAACAGTTGGAAGATACTTCTTACTTAAATTTTTCATATCATTTTATTTAAAAACTCAATTTCAAAGGAATAAGAAAGATATTTAAAAATAAAATAAAATAATATGTCAGACTTATTATAACTCATTACAACAAAAAATTTTCTACAAAAAATTTTGCTACAGACAGACTCCTTAACGCATAATCCTACAATACACCACTTGTCCAAATAGTCCACTGTATGCATAATAGCCCAATTTTCCGCCTCCTTGGTGTATTCTTGGTGTTGTCCCTCCTGACATACTCGTTTTTACAATAATACCTAAAACATAAACACTGCACTTGTATGTTCAGAAGAACTTAGCAAGTTTAAAAACAAAATACCTTGAAGCCCTTTTCTTGTTGAATTTTACATTCTGAATATTTAGATTACCAATTCTGTCTTTGGTGGATACCTTCATATATACTTATACGTCACTTACCATTCTTAACATATCATCATTCATCTAACTAATTGACTAACCCCAGATCTTACCAGACGATACTACCTTTTCTTTTCTCTTCAGACAACTATCGATGGTTATTCCATAACAGTTGGTCAAAGGTACTATTCTCTTTGCGGATACTACTTACTAATATTACTTTTGGCAGATTCTTATACTGAGTTTGCTAAATTAGATCATTAATCCGACCACACCCTAATTCAACCTAATGCATACTCAAACTGATGGAGGACACTCCAAGTCATTTAGAAGAAATCTAAACATCTATATTTCATAGCATAAGAACACTAGATTTACCGAATACTTAGATTCCAACTACCTCAAGACAAGACATGATACTACTCAAATATGACAAATATCAGATAACTCATATTTCAATATTACATAGCATTGCCCAACTCGAACTAACGAACACTTATATCTTTCATAACATGAATACACCTGTATCCTAATCTAACAGACTATTTTGGAGAATTCCCTTTAGAAGTACAAACACAATTTATCATTTAGAATATACCTCATGCGGCTTATCAAACTTTCTATCAGATTGAACAACCCAATCTATCTTCATACTCATCATGGAAATAACTATCAAAGATATATTGGAACTTACCTAGATATTACCTCAAGGGCAAATAACCTAACTCTCATACACATACATATCACCGAATACACCACGTAGACGTATCGAGACTCACTACAAAGGCAACATACAGAATACAACACAAAGTCAACATACATAATACACCACACAGAAGGTGTTTATTGTACGCCACACACGCAACATATAGAGTCATGTGTTTATTGTACCGGCGAGCTTTCATAGAAGGTGCCATGGGTTTCTCCCTCATGGACTTATACATAAAATCATGTCGTGATCTGTCAGTTCGATTACATATTACCAAATGCATCTCCATGAATATTCGTATCATCATATCATGTCATGGGTCTCAGCCACATGGACTTACACATTCTCATGTCATGTTCTGCCAATCTAACCTTCATTTTACTAGAGGCATCACCATGAGTGTTTTCATACCATACAATGCCATGGGTCTCAACCACATGGTCATGCACTTATTTTTATATCGTGATCTGCTAGTCTGGTTAGCAATCTAACTACCCTACCAGAGGCATCACAAAGGGACATTTTACTTGGGATTCACTTATTCAGATTTATTCACACACCTGATTGACTTGTACTTCCCTATTTTAGATTTTACTTGTACACTTACCAAACCACTTTTTATTCATGCAATACTACATACATATCATTGTAGGACATATAACATCTGTAATATACTTCATATACTTACAAGTTATCGAGATATCATTAAGATATATATATACCTTTATTTGAATAGTTCATACACAATAGTCAGAATAAAGACTCACCTGGTACTCACATAAACTGTAGCTCATAGCTCCAAACTTGGACATCTATCTCGACCCAATAGCAACAACTGCTTAAAAAACATAGACTCACCATTAAATCCATTTACATACAAACTGCTAACATCTCAATCGTAGATAACCCTCTTGCAAGGCATTGTACTCAAAACTTACTATTCATATAACTCTTAACAACCTTACTCTTTCAATTACTTAACATTTAGAGCTATCAGACTTACGAAGAAGTAGATCTTCCGTTAATCAATCCAAAATCTTTAGCTTCTAGCTTAAATAAGAAGAGAAACTAGGGAATAATATTTAAGAAAAAAAGAATCAGAGAGTAATCTTGAAGGAAGAGGAAACTTCCTCACGAACCTTTCTCACATACATATATATAACCCATTCCCATTTAGTGGAACTTAACAAGTGTCACTTGAATCCATAATTTTTCTTTTTTTATTGGCCTACAAATTCTAAAAGAAAGATAAACTAGGATCTTGAATGAATATTATTTGACCAGTCGACTAACCCAACTAGCACAATACTCAGACAACTAGGCGGACTATAAATTTGGCGGCAACTTTCACCTAGCTTATCGTTGCTTGATATATCTTTCTCTTAGATAACAGATAACTTTACAACACTAAGCCTAAATCTTGGACCCACCAAACTTGGGGTGTGACATGCAGAGCTTCTCACAACTCTCTTTTATTAGAAGCAACCAAGGAAGAAGATGAAGAAGAAATGAAGGTGAAACTAATTTGAGAAGATTTTTCTTTGGAAAGTCATTTGCCAACTATTTATAGCCCTTCACACACAGTCTTCAACCGTATAAAGACCATTCATTGATAATCTTTTTGTCTTTCACTATGGAACCACTTAGTTTTAATCCAATTGAACTAGAATTGGATCTCAACCACGTCCAAAATCAGTCTCTAAGTTTTTCTAATTTTCCTGTAGAGGCCGCTAGCTTATGGCTTCTTTCAATTTTAACCCCCAATTGTTCTAAATTTCAAGATATAAAGGAATCCAAGTGTGACAACTCTCCCACCTTAAAAACATTTTGTCCTCGAAATTTCCTTTCACACTCAACCTTAGAGGTGAACTTAAAAAACTCATCATTATCCTTGCCTTCTTATGGCTCATAGAAGTACTCACATTTGGTTCTCTCCTAAACCTTTAACATGGCTTATCTTCTCGTACATTCAATTTATACCTTCTCTACCCAATTTGTAGATCCCTTAGCATTTAATGAAGTACAGATGTTGACTCGTTAGTGGGCTTCTAACCTTTCCATTGTTGGATGACCTCTATTCCTTAGATTCTCTTCATAATTTTAATTTCGCAAATGCTCTAAGGTGAGCATCACCTAATTGTTAACTTATTGTCTTTAATTTTGGTGGGTAATACTGGGATTCCTAAATTTATTTGTACGCCAACCTTGTCCATCTAATGGGTCAATTCCTTCTTTTCACAGGGCAGCTAACCTCGCCCAAGAAATATTTTCACTACTACCTTGGTGGAGTACCAGAGTTATCACTCTGTTTTTGGATTCCTACTCCAATAGTAACAATAACTTATTAGTCCTACTCGGAAAGGGCTACCATTAAATAGACCTATGACTAGTTTTACTTTCATGAGGGCTACACCCTATTGGGTAACAGTTGGCAGATATTCTTGCCTTGGGAATATTAAAGGATTCTTCCTTCTCTTGATGCCAACAGATGTCCTATATGCATTGATGGACTTGAACGGTTTCTTTACCGCTCTTAAATTTTCCACAACTTCTCATACACTTTTATGGTTATTTATAAACCAAAATATTGAGAGGGAAGTTCATAAGCTTACAACCCTTTGGCTCGACTAATCCTTTTATTATCTCTCACCTCTCTTCTTCCTATATTTCTTTTGCTCATTTAATTACAATACTGGGCGTCATTCCCTTGTACTATTGTGACCAAAATTTTGAAGATAAACCCCTTATTTTCCTCTATCTCCCTATTCATCAAGAAAAACTTAAATAAACGATATAGGTAGGGTGAGGACTTCCAACTTTTAGGGGCACATTCACCAAACATGGTATGGTGAATCGCCCAACTATCTAGAGAACCTGATTACTCTATCTTGCTTTTACTTTCGGGGTGGTTTGAGAAGAGTATCATCTAGGTGATGCAACTGGCTACTTCATGACCCTTTTTCGGGCATCTCTTTCTGCTACTAACCCTCCCATCTCTTACAGTACATTTCCCTTAGATGAGATGGGTCTTCCCTTTTCTTGGAGAGGATGGTTTATTGTGAGAAAATATGCATCTCTTCTTCTTATGGTTAAATAGGGACATAGAAAAAATTGGCCTCAAGAATTGGGGGAGTCCTCTTCCTTAACCTCCTCGTTCGTTCCTTAGACCCCGCTAATTACGAATACTACTATAACATTATGGGGAAACCACGTCAACATCGCTCACCTTCCCATATTGGAGGTTTGAATTCGAGCCTTAAAGGCTTGCAAATAAGGGGTGAGTGGAAAATGCATCTTGATGAAAAGATGTAGTTGTAAGGGAGGGAGTCACCCAACCCCCTAAAGATACCAAATCTAGAATCCAAACGTACCTTTATCCTCATCCTTCTCATTTATCCCCCATCCAATGTTGACAGAAAGGTCTTCCCCGCTTAATTTTCACCTTAGTATACCCACTATTGTGGGTTCTTTCGATGCGAACTCCACAACTATATTTGTATTTGTAGAATTACTAAGGTCATCCCTGAATTCAAAATTCCCACTCATCAAATTCTTATGAGGAGATTTTTAGAAGGAATTCATTGACTTTACTTATCAAATTCCCACAACTCTATTCCTACTCCTTTTCTAAAGACTAGCCAAGAGGAAGTGAAGGCACTATTGAGGCAACAACATACTTGACGAATAAAAATGCTTAATTTCCTCTGTATCTTTTAATGAAATTTTCTTTTCTCCTCCCCTGTACGTTCGATCACTTTACTTATCATTTCTTTGAATCTTTTTCCCGATCGCCTATTTCTACTTTGACTTCTGTCTGCCATTTTAGTCGAATATATCTACATTCAGCACATAAAACTTAACAAAATCAGGACTCGAAGGACTTAGCCAGATCAACACCATGCACATAAGGAGTACGATTTCTAATTCCTACATCTAGAGGACCGACTAAACCGTGCTTTAATACCACTTAATTTGTAACACCTTCACCTGACCCGACCACTGAATCTGGGTATAGGGTGCCACAAATGGACCAGATTGGACTAAACACAAAATTTTAGCTTAACAATTTTAAAGACTAACTTTATTACTTAATAATATATATTCTTACAATAGAACCCTTAAATTTAAAATAAAATTTTACTATCTCAAAATTCTGGACTTTAAAGAAACTACTTAGTTACAAAGTAATTGATCCTAAGGTGAAGCCTTTAAAGGTTACCCCTCCTATGTGCATAACGCCAAACTAATGACTTCTCATTGATCTACCTCGGCTTGGTTTGATTCCTTTACAAGGTCCTCGACCACTCATTGAGTCCTGCTCAAAATTTCTGTAAGTTCAACAGAACATAGTGAGTTTCTTTACTATCCTACTCAAAATTAGCCCCAAACTTTTCGAGGTAATAAAAGGAAAAAAAATAAACACATTAAATTCCCTGATTATCTCGAGTGTGTTTAGCTAATGAAGACCCACGCTACTTTGGTAGACTATATCTCATTTCATCCTACATCTAGGTTGTAATGTTGTTTGGGTTTCTCCCTTGTGAACCTCTTTAATAGCGATACCGTGCTTTTAAGGTGCATATTTGTCTAGTGTGAACTGCTTAGGTCTACAGTGTTTAGCAGACTATCCTCTGAGTGACCATCCGAGTTTTCTAGTTTTCTCATATGATGTTTCCCTACGGAACTAGCCCTTTCGTTGATACTTTTTCAATAATTTCCCTTAAAAGAGAAATAGTCTTGTCAAACATATTTGTCAGTTAGTTTATTTTTCTAGTATCTCTTACTGTCAAAGGGGTTTTAACTAACCCCTCTTTACTGATTTTTCTATCCAAGGTATTGAAAAATCAGTCCTTCCCACATTACTTTAGCTTCAAAGAGCCTTATATTGGGAGTGAGTCTCCCAAGAGCCTTTTGAGGTTTTCCTCTAACATACAGAGCTTCTTGAGTACTTTTCTGGTGGCTCTTAATGGTGGATCATTAACAATGTTCTACGAATAAATCCTTTTCCCTTGCTTATTTACGAGACATTACTGGCACGTCATTTTCCATGTCTGATTCTTACCGGGTCACCACACTTATGCCTTATTGGCTTCAAATGTTACTGTTTCGGCAAATTGTTCCATATTCTACTACTTTTTCCTTGTTCGGTGGATTCCTCAAAACCCTCTTGCCAACATTTGCATTATTCTTCCAAATATTTTTTTTCCGCATCTATAATTTTCCTTAATTAATATCCTGGTGTTCTTCCTCATGTTTAATATCTTGTTAGACTATCCCGCATTTAATGTCCCGACTAACTCTATTGGTTGCCATCATCGAGCTATGGTCTTACACCTTTTCACCCCATGTTTAACGTCTTGGCAGACTTCCCCATGTTTATTGTCCTGACGGGCTACCCCGTGTTTAATGACTCAGAGTAGGGGTGTGCATAATTCGGGTAAAACTGAAAAAATTTGGTTAACCGACCGAATTCGGTTAATCGGTCGGTTAACCGAATTTTTTCGGTCGGGGGTCGGTTAATTTTTTTATGATTTTTATGTTAATGGTTAATTCGGTTCGAAACCGGTCGGTTAACCGAAAATTTTTGGTTAACCGAAAAAATTAATAAATAAAATTATCCAACCCAGCCCAAACTCAATTACCCAACCCAATAAAACTAAAACCAAAGTTTACCCAATTACCCAATCCAATAAAACTAAAACTAAAAGACAACCCAATTTACTAAAGTCTAAAACCCAATTTATTTTAATAATTTATAAATTTTTTAAATTTTAAAAATAAAAATTAAAAAAAAATCGGGTATTTTTTGGTAATTCGGTTAATTCGGGTAATTCGGGTAATTTTTAACCAAAAATAAAAAATACATAATTTTCGGTTAATTCGGTTAACCGACCTTATTAATCGAAAAAATTTCGGTTCGGTTAATTTTAAAAAAAAAACAATTCGATTAATGGTTAAAATTTTTGGAAGGTCGGTTAATTCGGTTATAGTAATTTAGGGTCGGTTAACCGAATGAACTCCCCTATCTCGGAGGACTGCCTGTGTTTACTGATTTATCATGAACTAACTAAAAATTAATAGTATAGCTACAGTGAGCAAAGATATCGTTCCCACGAAGACTAAAGGGATTATTAATTACCGTATTTCTATTATTGAGAACAATAAACTAAGTATTTATTGCGTAAAATAAAAATCAAATGATAGAATCTATCATAAGGTTCATCTCCCTAGGTATTTAGAAAATTAGTTCATGCTTGAAAATAAAAACATCCAAAATACAGTATAATCAAAAGAAATAAAGAAACTCCTGATAATCTCCTTCGAAATCATTTGGGAATCTTTAATCTTGACAGAAATCTGCTTCAGAATCGGCTTCGATGGTATTTTTCGAGTTGTTTTCTTGAATATTCTATGACGGTTTCCTCTTATCTTCTTATTTTTTTCATACATACGTCTTAGAATGTTTGAAAAATGTAAAAATCAAAATTTTCTGAAGTTTGATGTGAAATCTCGTGAAAATGACACGACCTACCACACGCCCGTGTGGCATTTGTAACTTGCTCTAAATTTATGGTTTTCATTTGTTTTTCTCTCCTTTTGCTCCTAAGTGTTCTATTAATCCCTAAAACATGAATTTAAATGATTAGAAGCATAACATTCATAATTAACATCGATTAATCACCCAAAATGCATTAAGAATAATGTTAAAACATGTTACTTTTACCACTTATAATTTACTATCCCAACGAGCTACCCCGTATGTAACACCTATTGAGAAATGTGCCCATATTGTAGTAAACATGTAAATATTTTCTATTTATTTGAATGATGAATAAATAAATAAAGTTAATTTCAAATTTTACTCTTATGTATTTTGTATTTATGTTTTTTTAATTTTGCATGCATAGCAAAATCATGACAAGCAAATATTAGCTCATTGATTTTCTAAGTTCAAACTGAAGATAAAAGGCATTGTAAGAACGTTTACATTGCGAGAAAAACAACTTACTTTAGTCGATAATTTAAATGAGTCTGTAATCCCGTAAAAGAGTCAAAGTGGGAATTTGATTCAAATACTGAGAAGGATTATTATGTCGTCTACAATTCCAATTGGTGAGATGGCTAGTTTTGAGTATCGAAAAAATTGACTCCACGAGTAGAGAAAAAAATGTATTCATTGGTAGAATGATACATTGGACTGGACCCAAGATGAATTAATTCTGAATCCGTCTGTGAATTAATTCACGTGTAACGTTCATGTGTGATTTACCTAATCTTGAGTTAGTCACTAACCATGCGTATGCAACTCATGTGCTTTGATATAAGTGGAGGCTTATACTCTAAAAATGATCGAGCCCATAGTCGGTATATTGGGTGCATGACTTGTGTATGGCATGGGTTTTCTAGTAATAGTGAAATTCAAAGCTCAATTAAAGAGTTAACGCTATCCTCTCATTGACATTGTGTGGATTAATAAATATGAAATGTGGCCACGGGTTGCTAGTTCTCGAACGAGCAATTTATCACAGTCATTTGTTGATAGTGATCATATTAATCATAAAGAAGACACAATGGTGACAATTAGATAAAATAGGATTGTATTGAGTGGACGGATTTAACTCAAAGCAATCAAGGATATCATATATAGGTAACACACACATGACGAGTTCATTAGACAAAGCAGTTGGATGAATTGCTTTCGTAAAGAGTTTTCAACATGACGAGGTCATTGGACAAAATACTTGGACAATAAGGAGTTTTCAATCATGGTACTTCTTGTGGACTGACTCCATGATTAAGTAATTGTGAATTATTAGATCGATGCTTCTGGACATAATTCAATCATTAGAGTCTAATTGTATATGTCCGATTGGTCTCTTTATTAGTTCAACAAAAGCTCGATCGGACTGCATTTGAATCAGAAGAAAATTCTACGACTTTGGGAATAATTTAATTGTGTCAATTTATTCGATGTGAAATTAAATTAGGTGGTAGTGAGAATTGTTCAACTAGAGAATTTGATTAAAAAAATTTCTAGAAAAATTAATTTGGAAAATCTAAGTGATTTTTGGAAAAATAAATTTTGAGAAAGTAAAATTAAATTAATCAAATCAATTAAAATTAATATGGTATTTTTGGAAGTTAATTTTCAAGTCAAACAATTTGCCCAATGGGTAATTGAACTTGAAAATTGGATCTGATATCGTAAACTGCGCTCGAGAGCCTAAAATCGAGATCAAGACCCCAAAACTGGTCGAATTGGAGCCCAATATGTGAAACTGGGCTGCGGGTCCAACCGGTGGCTAGACCGGACAGGATGGGTCATCATTGAGCCGGATTGAACCGGGAGCAGTCGAATGGACTTGGGGCGCTGAAAGGGTGTCGCACCTGCATCACCAGACACGGCAATGCCAGTGGCTGTGATGGTGGCGTCCTAGTGGCCAACGGCAGTTGGTCATCGGTGGTTGAGCAGTGAAAGAGTTACATTCCTACTATAATTCTATCACAGACTTTGATTTCTGATTAATTATTTCAAAAATAATATTATTTTAATAATTTAATATTAAATATAATTTAAAACTTATATTAATAGTATTTTATTCTTTTAATATCAAAGTGATTATCTTAATATTAAATTTAGTTTAATACAAGATAAACATTCTATTATTTTAATAAGATTTAATATTAAATTTAATCTAATATTTATCTTGATAAATATTATATTAATTTAATATTAAAATGATTAAGTTTAATCATAGTTGAACTCTCTAAACTCTCCCTATACGAAGAGAGCCTTGGGTCATTATTTACACACACTTGAATTCAAGGGAAAGTTGTAGAGAGAAAATTCTCTGAAGAGATTATTCCAAAAAATTTCTAGAGATATTTTTTTGATTTACAACTTGACCCAAAAGTTTAAAGAAATTACAAAATTACCTTACTGGTAATTTTTGTGAAAAATTTTCTGATTTGAAGCGAGCCCACACTCAGCAGACGTGATAGTGGAGAAGACTACTCAATCGAAGCGCTCATCCTAGACGAATAAAAAATGTTCAATTTTGATTAAGTATTTATTACTTTAGATATCACAACCAAGATCTTGTTTTTGGAAAAAATTTAAAACTCTGATTTTCCCTAAATTTATTTTCCATTGCGTATTCCAAACCCATTTTTCCAACAATTGGTATAATGAGTCAGGTTGTGTTCTATCTATAAGTATAAATAGATAATCAAAATAAATTTCTCTTCTCCTTGAATGATTTGATTACATAGAAAGCGACATTCTTTAGATCTTATGCATGTTTTGAGTTATATATGGGAATGGATGCGATATTATATATTTGTTATATAATAGTTTTTTGTCGAGGTTGTGAATTTTAGGAAATAGACCGTGGACTATCATCTCCATATAGGGCTATAATTTAAAAAAAAAATTCATAGAATTCTAATGAGTTGGAAATGCACATAGGACTTAAATGTAATTTTTCTAAAAGGAGTCCATGATGAGGAAAATATGCAATGGCGATTGAAGACCCAAGAAATGCCTCGTAGTGAAAAATTATGTAATTTTATTTTTCCATTTATTTTCTAGAAATAGAACCGTGGAAACCATGGCTAGAAATTTTATTTTAATTATCTATCTCATTGTATTTGAAGTTAGGTCACATAGCCGTGCCGTAGGCCGTGTGCCAGCCCCTGTTAAACCTGCACCTAAAATATAAATGACACGACTATATGAGGTGATTATGTGTGGCACACAACCGTGTGACAGCCCGTGTCACAGGTCGTGTGTTTCATATTTAACCTTTAAAATAAGCCATTTCAAAACCTATACATGCATAACAAAACACACCTTTCCCATACACATTTATATGACCAAAACACATCTTAAACACATACAAAACATACTAATTCCACCATCCTATATGTTCTAACCAATATGTCATTCAGAGACACCAAATTTAAAACACTTATCCTAAAAAAAATTTAACATCATAAGTCTAATCATTTAACATACTTCAAATATACCAAATATCGACATCCAAAAACATATCAATCAACCATTTCCTTCCTTATATCAAAAGGTCATGCACAACCATTAACATCTTATAAATACACTTCACATACAAACCATCAATAAAAACATTAAGGCACACCAAGGATTGACACAATCAACTACATGCCAAATGAACATTCAACCCTATACATGCTACTTATAGTCATTTCAATAACTTCAAAAGCTACAAAAGTGATTCGATGGATAGTGTGATCGTGCTTCGACGAAGATTCTAATGGCTCGAGTTTTTTTGATGATCTACAAAATAAAGAAAACAACTATATAAGCAACTAATGCTTAGTAAGCTCGTAAAAAAGGAACTTAAACTTACCAATTGCCTTGAATTAATCAACCACGAGTAATTCCATTTAATCGTAGACCATATTTCCTTTTCCTATACACCATACCTCACAAGGTTAGTAGGTGAAGCAATGCACATATAAATTCAACCCAATCAAGGTACATAACATATCAAGCATTTCGATTTCAATTCATCTATTATATGACTACCATATACCTTCATTTTCTTTTAACTATATTTATCATATATTTCATATTCTTACTTTAAATCATAAATCATTTCATATAGTCATATACTCAGAAAGCTTTAATTACCTGCTCATATCATGAAAAGAATTTCATTATATAAATCATTCGTCCACATAATTCAAATGTTACCTTTTCAATCCAAACACATCAAAAGAAACTCCATTTCAAAGGAATTTTCCATACAATAAACCACATTTACTCAAAGTAACAATCCATACATGAAACTAAGAAACTCATTATAATATCTTTCATTTACCAATACTATAAATATGCCATAATATATAAGCACACTAATAGATTGTAATTCAATTATTTCATAGCATGATGAACAAGTAACTTGACTAGAATACTTTGGTAACTAGTAATTCAATATTGTAAATATGTGTAACAGAGGCACCGAAGTGCAAACAGAGGCATGATTATGCAATTAGAGGCATCAAAGTGCAAATAGAGAAACCAAAGTGCAATCCCGTACAAGCGCACATACTAACCCTATTGGCTTGCCCATCGTATCCTAGCGATTACTACGTTCAACCGGGATAAGTTCGCTACTTTTATGCATATCAATCATCCAGAGTCACTTCATTGTTTCCATATACATAACATAAATTCTATACATTCATACCGAAATTGTGCAATCACTAGGATTGACACCATCCATTATTCATTTTCTTATGAATTTGATTTCAATATTCAATATGCTATAAATAACCTATGAAATTTCACATGTATTATATAATTAACTAGAGACAATAACATAATCTCAAGAAACTTATAAGTTACATATCAAACACTATGAATTTACCTTAATCAAAGTAAACATTTAAAGAGACAATCTATAATTCTTGATCACCAAATATAGTTTAACATTTAATGAGACAATATATAATTCTCGATCACCAAATATAGTTTCACCAATCACATTAATTGTTCACCTATCTTTTAATTTGATTAATTTCTCTAGTTGATCCATGATAATAATTTATCACACCTTTATCAATTTAATTTAAACATAGCTTAAATATCTATTTACATTCACCCAAAATAGAATATAATGGTTTCAATCCTTATACGAACATACCTCAATTAGAACGGTTGCTAAAATAGAGTCGACAACAAGCCCGAAACTTAAGCTTTTCCTCGATTTAAATCCAATTGTAGCATTTCTTGATCTAAATAACAATCCTTATCAATGGGTAATTTACAAAATTACACCCAATGTTTTACCTTTTATGCATTTAGTCCCTAAACCCGAAACTTGCAATTTAACAGCAATTAATAAAATCTCATGTTAGCCAATTTTCCTAGGGTTCCATATCAGCCCGCATTTTTCCTCATTTCACACAATTTACCTTAAATTTTACTATTACAACAATTTAATCCTTAAACATTAAAATTATCAAAAATCACTTAACAAAACTGTTTATTTAGCAACTAATTTAATAATTCATTGTCTAAATTCAAAACACATGCTAAATCTATCATGGTAAGTTCCTAAAATTTAACAACTTTATAAATTAACCCCCAGACTAGCTAAAATAAGCTAATACAAGCTCAAAAAAACATAAAAATTATTAAAATGGGGCAAAAACACTATACCATGCATGAGATTCACCAAGGCCGAAAGCTTTTTTCTTATTTCAATGGTATTGTGGTTCTAGCAAGCCGAAATGAGGAAGATGACAACTAAATTTTTATTTAATTTACATGTTATTATTTATTTACCATTTTACCCTTAGGTTACTAACTTATAAATTAACCAAAATATACCCATAATTGTCCACTATCAAAATGAATGGTTTAATTACAATTTAAGTCCATTACTTGTAGATTCCATAGCCATTTGACCCTCTTAAGCTATTAGAAGTCCACTTTTGCAACCTTACGATTTAGTCCTTTTTACTTAATTAACTGTCTAAACATTAAAATTTCTTAACCAAAATTTAATACAACCCTAATAGCAATTCGTAAATATTTTATTAAATATTTACGGGATTGTTTCATAGAAACAAGGTCCTGATACATCATTTTCTAAAACCAATTGACTTCAGAAATTAACCACTTGAACTTGACTATACGATTATGTAGAAAATTTTATTAAATCGAAACTTCAATAATAATATACTTGACTCATAAATATTAATTAATAATATTTACGAACTCACTCATCAAGTTTGTGGTCCCGAAACTACTATTTTAGACAATATTGAAAAACTGGCTGTTACAACCTCGTGTTTAATGTCCCGTTAGACTACCCGTGTTTATTGTTCCGGCAGACTATATTAGTTTCCATAGTCAAGCTATGGTCATACACTTTTAACCTCTTTGAGGTGTTGCCCCGAAGAATTCTTTCCGTCGTCACGGTGTCACCCTAAAAAGTCTGCTGACCTCCGTCGCGATATTGCTCGATGGAACCTAATAACCATCGATATTGATCCATCTCAACTCTAACCTTGATGCCCGAACATCGAAGTGTCCCCCTTCGGCAAGGCCTAGAGCTTGGCACATCACTGTTTGCACTTAGCAACACCGTATGGAGGTATTTGACTGAAATTCCATTTTTCCCTATCCATTTGCCCATTTCTCCAATTTGTCATCCTAACCTTGATACTCCAACACCACAGTGTCCCCTCCGCAAGGCCTAAAGCTTTGCAAATCACAATTTGTACTCAGTAGCACTGTATATGGTATCTAATAGAAATTCCCATTCCTAAATCCTAGCTTCATCTACCCTGACAATACTTTCCCTCCGTACCCCACCATTGTAATCAGGTTGCATGCATTTTACTTCCATACTATTATGGAGTATGATATCTTTTAAAACATGGAATCATAACTATTTCATGCACATTGAACTACATTGGTAGATACCCATGTACCAGACAAATCCTACGCTTACATACCATTCACAATCAACAAATATCATTCATCATCACAAAACTTAGCACAGAATCATGCCAGCCACACAATATCCCAAGAATGGTAAGTAGAAACTAACCTGATGCTTATTGGTTCCTCAGCTTAACTTTTCCAAACGCCAGATCTTCCATTCTCCTAACAGCTAAGCGTTACACCCAAAATCATATGTTAAATCCAACATTTTCAACTTAAAACCCTGTTTTCCAAAAATATGCAAAACCTCTAAAAAGGTTTTTCTAAAAATTCTTAGCTTCATTTTCTTAATCTTACATATATAAAAGGACAAAGAATATTACCAGTTTACTAGATTCTGTACTTTTTTTATTCAAAACTCATAATCACCACTCCATGTGGACTTTCCCCAAACTATCTCTTCTTCGAATCAACTAAGGAAGAAGATGAAGAAGAGACGAAGGTGAAACAAATTTGATAATCATTTTCCAAAACTATCTCTTCTCCTCGGGAAGTCATTTCTTAGTTATTTATAACCATTTACGCACAGTCTTTAACCGTGTAGAGGCCATCCATTGATAATCATTTTGTCTTCTACTAAGGAACCAACTAGTTTTAATCCAACCAAACTAGAATTGGATCTCAACCATGTCTAAAATCAGTCACTAAGTTTTCCTAATTTTCCAGTAAAGGACACCAACTTATGGCTTCTTTCAGTTTTAACCCACTAATTATTCTCAATTTACAGACTTAAAGGAATCCGAATGTGACACATCTGCTCCTCCTTCACTAGTAGTATCCTCATCATTCCAAGTTACATTGAAAGCCTTTTTCCTTTTCTTGATAGTACTTGCACATGCTAAATTCATGACACTAGGTTCCCTTCTTTTTCTCCATAGGGTCTTGTTTTGTAATAGTGGACACTTTTTTTTTCATCTTTTCCAGTAGTTAAGCCACCATATGTATTTCTATTATTCTTAGAGAAACTTTGAAGGCTTTGTTGAAGTTTTTTCATGAACAATGTCATTTCTTCTTGTAACTTTTCTACTAAAGTAAATGATGGAATATCTGTAGCAAAATGCTTTAAGATTGAATGCAACACTTTGTCCAACTTTAAGTTTTTCCTTTATACTTTTCCCATATTCATTTAGAAGGTTGTAATAAGCCAATCAAATCATCCTCCCTTATGGTACTAATTCCTTTAGCTTTATTTATGGCTATAATTTTGATAGCAAAACATTTTGGTAGGAATCTCAACACCTTTGATGTTGTTTGACCTTAGAATATTCCTTTCCTGAATAAAGGATTCATTAGTTATATCACATAATTTTGCATAAAATTCAGGAATGATATCATAAACTAAGATTTTAAGCAACTTTTTCCTTTAGTCCTTTTGAGTTGTTTCAAGGATATTTCATGCTTCTCTAGCCAAGACACATTTTGACATTTGCATGAATTCTTTAAGCTTTACTCTACTGAATATTGCATAAAGTGCCTTGGTGTTTTGTATTCCTTTGTTGTCTAAACTTATCTCAATTTTAACAGACTGTGCGTCATCTATATTGAATGTAGTAGGGGGTTCCTAACCTATCAGGACTGGACACTAGCCTTTCTCTTCCATAGCCTTAATGAATCTATCATATGAGAATTCTAGTAGGCATAGTTTAAGCTATCTAGTAGAGGTGGTTGTGAGATAGAGCTTCTTTCCTTTGTAGAATCCATGGTTGTCCTCTAGACATAGGATCACACCTAGTATATTTTGTGATAGACTTTGATACCAATTATTAAATCTGGTTGAAGTGAAGTTATAAAAAATGTTGTTTCGACTGTTATAACAGTGCTTGTAACAATGTAAAATAACAATTAGAAAACATAAACTAAAATGCACCAAAGATATTTACATAGTTTGTTGAACCACCTACGTTGGCCTTGTCCAAAGTTGGATTCACTAACAAGTCTTAGTATACAAGCACTAATTACAACTTAAACAATTTAAGAATTTTTGTAGCCTTAGCCTAACACCCTTTGGTGAATTTTCTCAACACTATAACATCTCTTACCGAAGGTTATGGAGCAACTCGAAGTTCAATATTCCTAGATGAACTAAAATGTGCTCTCACCATTCATACAAGAGAAACGTACAATACTTCCTTTTATAGCATTCAACTCTACTGTACTATCTTGATATAATCATCCTCCTTGAAATTGGGATTAGATTGCTTAATCTATTCAATATTAATTCCTTAATCTATTCAATGAATCTCCTCTAATTAGAAAAGTTTAAACCCATATATTTTGAACTCTCCATTATCCAGTTTTCTTTTACTTAGAAAACCTATTTTTTTTCTGCTACAAAAATACGAAATAAAAAGTCAAACAACAAAAGAAAAATTGCTAACTCACACACGGCACTGCTAATCTTACACAAAATGTTGTTTGTGTTAATGCACCTCAGCACAACATAATAGCATTAACGAAGTTGATCCTTTATGTATTGGTTAATTTCTACGAAGATGACAACTACGTTTTCTTGTATCATAGTTGTATTGAATCGTTTTCAATATATATATGCCTGTTGTAATTTTGATGCTTAATTTTTATAATAAAAAAATCATTTTCAACTTTACCATTTGTCTACCTCTGATCAAATTAAAGCAAGATCATATTTTGACATATCTATGTCAAGTAACATGATTCTTCGATAAATTGGACTTATTTGTCTCAGACGTATATATCAGCATGTGCAAAGAAAAACAGTGATGTTTTTTTTATAGTGCCACCCAAAATAATTTTAAAATTTTCTAACAAAAAGAGCAAATGTACCGAGAGATTTTGAGGAATTGTTTACCAAGTTCTAGAATTGATCAAATATTCCAAATGAAATGAGATATTTAACTCTCTATTTAGTAAGATATAATTCGAGATGGTTGAATCATTGTAATTTGGAAGATCATTAAGATATTAAGAAATTATTGAATAAGTTAGTACATATATGAGGTTGACATTATATTGAATGAACGATTTGTTTTATAAAAACAACAATAAGTTTTTTTCGAATTACATAAGCTATTAGCATAATTCTTTTTAATTTTAAAATATAAACTTTGATCCATCACTCATATTCAATACACGCTTATACGTCCAAGTATAAAAATAATTTGGAAGAAAAACACATCACATAGTCACATGCATGTAAGTAGTACCACATGAAAGGAAAAATTTATGGTTCACTTTATAGGAAAAATAACTTTTCATCCCTTCAATTTGACTAATATTATTATTGCATTTAGTTTGTAATTCAATTGTCTTTATTTTTCATGAAATTATTATTTTCTTTATAATTATTTCTTAGTCTTAAATTGAAAGAAAATATGTATTTAAATGTATTTGAATTTATATATTCTTAATTGTTGTAATAACAATATCGTCAATTAATTTAAAGTTGAATCGTCATTAATATTTAAAGCTTTAAATCATATATAATCATTCTTAAAAAGTGGGTAAATTAAGTTTTGAATTTTCATATTAGATGTAAAATCATTTGCATTTCGTCTCCTTTCATGTATACACGTAAGTACAACTATAAAATGAGAAAAAATGTTAAAACTTGGAAATCAAGAAGTATTTAGTAAGGAACTAGTCACAATAGTTCAATATTTTATTTAGGGTAAACTACACTTTAGGTCATTCTAAAATATTGTTGTTACTATTTTGGTAATTTTATTTTATTTTTTTTTGTCAATTTAGTCACTCCAAATAAGATAATTGCTCAAACTGGTCACTCCATTAGAAGTTCTTATAATCCACTAACGAATTGCTAATGTGGCATTTTCTTTTACTTTTGACTAAAGCTAGAGATATTTTTATAATTAGTTCAAAAAAATTATTTATTTATTTATTTGCAATATAAGGACCACAAATCTTCATCACCACCCAACACCCACCATAAGAACTATCAATCCTCATCACCATCCATCCCTTGCTCCCCTATCTTTATCGCCCCTCACTCCTCAACCCTTGAACCTAAAGAACCACCTTACACCACTACTTCTCCAACATGGGTGACGTTTTTATCTGATAAATTTAAGAAATGAATGTAGGTGTTGTATCCTCGATAGATTTAGCAATGGAGAATTGTCGTCAGCTTCTTGGTTTATTCATTGATTATCTCAACAGCTCATTATCATCCCCTACGGATCTACTGACAATCTAAGAACATGGTTGAGCTTCACCGTGACTTACCACCAAACCTGCCTTGATGGGTTTGAAGATTTTAATATCAATGGCAACAAAGTTGATAACCATTTGAAATATTCTTATGAGCTAACAAACAATAGTCTCACCATTATCACATGGATTGTGAAGGCTTGTTATGAGTATTACACAGTTGTAGTTGCTATAATTGGTTAAGGTAGTTATCTAGTTGTTAGACTAGGTTATTGTTTCTGGTATTTCTGGTACATATGCATGGTTGCATTAAATAGAAAATGCATGATCATTTGTAAATAGATTTCTTGAAGCAAAGATTTCTTCTTCCTTGTTTGCTATTCTAACATGGTATCAAGAGCCACTATTTTCTTGTTGTAGCAAGTGTCTAATCTTGTGGTTTAATGGCTACAGCGGAGGTTCCAGGGAGTGATACTCCTCGTCATTACTTAAATATGGGAGAGCGGGTATGATCACAAGATAACGGTGGTATGGTTTTGCAGAAGGTTTAGTATTTTTCAAAGCATGACATGATAAAACTTGGTGAGAATAATTTTCATTCTTGGAAACATTAAATTCCTTTTATTCTTGAAGGGTATGATCTTGAGGGATATGTTTTAGGCACAATTAATATTCCTTCACAATTTGTAATTGGTAACGAGGTCCAGTTAGTTGAAAATCTAGTGTTTCATTCATAACAAGCAAGATAATTGTTTAACTTCTTGACTATTATCTATTGTCACAGATGATGTCTTGGTGTATCTCACAAAAGCTTGTACTAGTTTTGAAGTTTGGACGACTATTAATAGGAGGTTTGGTGCAAAGTCCAGTGTTAAGATTTCCAATATGTGTTATGCATTTAAGATGAAAAGTATGTTTGATAATTTGATTGCAGCTGGGAGTATGGTGAAAGATCAAGAGCAAGTGAGCATTATTTTGGAGGTCTTTCGATAGACTATGAGTCTATTTGCATATTCCCATTAGCAACTCTACTATCACTTGATTTGCTAACTGAAATGCTCATTGATTATGAAGCAGGACAATTAGCATTACTTACTGAAGTTCCTATGCAGGCTAATTTGGCATCTCGACAGAAAGAAGATGGTGAAAATCGAACAAAACAAATTGAGTACAACAGGAGTTATAATCAGGAGTTCAAGCAAAAACATAGTGGACATAGAAGAGGTTGGACTCGTGGCAGAGGTCATGGTAATAGTCGTGGTTGGTCTAATTCTCAGCCATAATGTCAGTTGAATGGTAAGGTTGGTCATGTGGTTCAAACCTGTTATTATAGGTTTGATGAGAATTTTTCTGGTGTTGATCAAGGTTCTTTGATGTCAGTCAATTATCATCACTTTGATGGACAAAGGTGTGATACTCAAGTGCCTTGTTGTTTGTCTCTGTTGCATTTTTGTGGATTGTCTAGTTTACCTGCACAAGCTCAGTCTCAACAACTCCATTCAATCCTCGAGAATCTTCTTCTACTAGTGTGGATCAGGCCTGGTATCCTGACTTAAGAGCAACTAATCATATTACTCTTGACATGGTTGCTCTCACGAATACATTAACTTATACAGTTACAAGTAAGGTGTCTATGGGAAACGGTGAGTCTGTGTCTATTACTAACATAGGGTCTTCTACTCTACTGGCTGGTACTAGGGTTTTGCAACTCAGGAATATGCTTCATGTACCAACTGTTTGTAAGAATTTACTATCAGTGGGACAATTTGCAAGAGATAATAGGGTTTATTTTGAGTTTCATCCTTTTCTATGTTTTGTGAAGGATATTCAGATAGAGAAAACTCTATTAATAGGCTACATGCATGTTGGACTCTATAGATTTTATGTTTCTAATACAGCTTCTAATTTAGTTGTTGGTGTAGCTATTGGGGCACGTGTGTCATCATCGAAGGTTGTGCGCAATGCTTAGCTAGGAGATCTTGGTGAGTTTTGGCCTCAAAGACTTGGTCACCCTTTTATTGGCACTCTTAGTCATGTTTTGCATGATTGTAATGTTGTTTTCAGTAATAACAAGTTGTCTCATGTTTGTTCATCTTGTTAACTAGGGAAAGCCCACAAGTTACCATTTAATTTTTCAAAAGCACTGTATTCATTTCCTTTTGAATTGGTCGTGTTAGATGTTTGGGGACCAGTACAAATGGGATCAGATGGTTTTATCTATTATGTTTCTTTAGTTGACACGTACAGCCAATATACTTGGTTGTATTTCCTCAAGAATAAGTCTAAAGTTTTAAGTTTTTTTTCACTTCCGTAAACTTGTTCAAATTCAGTTTAAGTGCTATCAAAATGCTTCAAAGTGACTAGGGATGAGATTATTGTTCTTTTTCGAAGGAGCTCTCCAGATTTGGTATTCAGAACAGGATTACGTGCCCACACTTTTGAACAGAATGGAACAGCTGAAAGGAAGCATAAGCATGTAGTTGACATGGGACTACTCTCTTGGCTCAGGCTTCTATGCCTTTGAAATTTTGGTCATACGTTTTTTATCATGTTGTTTATCTAGTGAAACGATTACCTACTACTATTTTACACGATTATACTCTATATGAGAAGCTTTCCAAAGCCAAATCAGATTATTCGTGACTTAAAGTGTTTGGATGTGTTTGGATTCCTTATTTGAGACCTTTTAATCAACATTAATTGCAGTTTCAATCAAAGTAGTGTGTTTTTATTGGGCTTGGTACAAATTAAAAAGGTTATAAGTGTCTTAATGAGGAAGGAAGAGTATTTATCTCTCAGCATGTTGTGTTTTATGAGTATAAGTTTCCCTTTAGTTGTAGGTTTCAATCAAAGTCTCGTCATCTGGGCTAAAAAATGTAGTCTCATCAGCAATCTCTTGTACCTGTGGTTATGGCTTCCAAGCCAAGGAGTACTGTGTGTGCATTATCAGCTTCAGCCAGGGTTTTTTCATTGGCAAGTCCAGGAAGAGTTTCTTCTATAGAAAGTCAGTCTTCAGCAAGGGATGTTATGTCAGGATCTTATACTGAGGGACCTTCATAAGTATCTTGTATTAAAAATAATGGCTCTTCTCAACCTGGAGGTTTTGAAAGGTACGTGTCACCTTTATGTACTTCTGTGAGTTTGCATCCCATACAAACTAGAACGAATAGTGGAATGTTCAAGCCTAAGTTCTTTTCATCAGTTTTGAATGAGAAAGAACTAGTGCCCATTGAAGAATCTTTCAAGAGTGCTTCTTGGATTGAAGCTACAAAGAAGGAGTATGATGCGTTGATCAAAAACCAAACCTGAGAACTGGTGCCTTTACTTGAAGGTCGTAGGGTAGTAGGTTGTAAATGGATTTTTAAACTAAAATCAAAAGCTAATGGCTCGATGCTAGGTACAAGGGCAGACTGGTGGTTAAAGGTTATTTGCAAGAGGCAAACATTGATTTTCAAGAGACTTTCAGTCCTATGGTTAAACTAACAAAAATTAGGGTAGTTCTTGCACTTGCTATCTTGATGTGGTGGTCTGTCAGGAAAGTGGACATAAATAACGCATTTCTAAATAGTGACCTACATGAAGAGATTTACATGGTGCAACCACCAGGCTTTGAATAGCAAGGGAATGATGGAAAGCAATTGGTGTGCAAATTAAGAAAGGCTTTATATGGTCTTAAGCAAGTTCCTTGAGCATGGTTCCATAAGCTAAAGCAGTATCTTGTAGCTACTAAATTTGAGGTATCAAAGTCTAATAATTCTCTTGTAATTCATTGTGAGGGTCTAAACTTTTCTACATTTTGGTGTATGTGGATGACATTATTGTCACTAGGAATGACTCACTTGCGATAAGTCATTTTGTTAATGAGCTAGACATTCATTTTTCTTTGAAGAACTTAGGGAGGCAAAGTTATTTTTTGGGCATTGAAGTTACTTAAACTTCCAATGGTCTTTTCCTTAATCAGAGGAAATACATTCTCAATCTACTTCGAAAAGCATCCGTGGACAAGTCAAGAGGATCACCCATGCCAATGGTGACTACATGTAATCTGTCAGCTCAGGTAAGAAGTCCTATTGAAGATGAATCTCTGTAAAGGAGTATAGTAGGTGCATTGTAATATGTTGCGATCACGAGGCTAGACATTGTCTTTTTTGTGAATAAAGTGTGTCAGTTTATGTACAAACTATTAGACCTTCATTTTAAAGTTGTCAAGAGGATCTTGTATTATTTGTAGGATACCTTGGATCATGGGTTGTGTTTCACTCGAGCTTCGAAATTTTTCCTTGAATGATACTCAGATGCAAATTGGGTACAAATATTGATGATCGAAGGTCCATTTCATGGTATTGTGTGTTTCTTAGAGGAAATCTCATTTCATGGAGTGCAAGGAAACAAATTGTCTTAAGGTCCACAGTTGAGGCTGAATACAAAAGCTTAGCACATGTCACAGCTGAAGTAATTTGGCTATAGTCTTTGTTGTTTGAATTACATGTACCAGTTAGGAGCAAAGGTTTTGTATGGAGTGATAGTTCAGTAGTTATTGTGGTTGCAGAGAATCCTAATTTACATTCCAAATTCAAACATGTAGAATTAAATCTGTTCTTTGTCAGGGAAAGAGTTGCAGCTGGTTCACTCAAGTTGGTCATGTTCCTAGCGAAAACCAGATTACATATATACTCATAAGCCATTATCAGCAAGGTTGTTCACAAAATTCAGAAGTCATCTTAAGATTCTTAGTAGCAGTCATAAAGTTCTAGGGAGAGAAGAAAGTCACCAAGCACGGGGAATGTTATAAGTATTAAACAGTTGTAGTTGTTATAGTTGGTTAAAGTAGTTATCTAGTTGTTAGACTAGGTTGTTGTTTCTGGTATTTCTGTTACATATGCATGGTTGCATTAAATAGCCAATGCATAATCATTTGTAAACAGATATCTTGAATGAGAAAGAAAAGATTTCTTCTTTCTTATTTGCTATTCTAACAAGGCTGCAACAACATTTAACTTAATACAATGTTTAATGAACTTTGAATCTTAATAGGAACATCAATGGCAGTCATATCATGAAAGGGGATTTCTTAAAAGTTTGAATTTGTTGAAGAAGAAAGTTGATATAAAAGTGGCAGAAAATGGGTTTTGTAAGTTTAAAACTATAATAGAAGCCATTAAAGTAGTGCTTAAGAAAAGAAAGAAAAATAACAATAATGATATATGTGAAGAAGGGAGTTTTATAAAGAAAATGTTAAAGTTGAGAAGATTTGTAACACCCCTAACATGTATCCAATGCCGGAACAGGGTTACGGAACATTATTGGACTTACAACTTAAACAGTCATACATTTCATTATCAACTATCATTCAAACCAAAAACCATTCAAATACATTCATATAGTCCCTAATACGAGCCCTTAAGGCCTCAAATAGACATTAAAAGTGGTTCGGCACTAAACTGAGTACTCAAGAGATTTTTAGAAAAACTTTAAAAATTTTCAAAGTGCAGGGGACACACGCTGTATCTCAAGCCGTGTGGGCATTCGAAATGGGGACACACAGCCGTGTCCCAACCCATGTTCAAACTCGTGTAACTCACTGACTTGGGTCACACGGCCAACCACACGCCCGTGTGCCAAGCCGTGTACCCTTCGAAATAGCCTCACTCGCCCGTGTGCTAAGCCGTGTGCTAGGCCGTGTGAAAACTAGAAGGTATACTAACTTGTGCCGCATGGCCAAGCCACACGCCCGTGTGCTAGGCCATGTGAACCTACTGACTTGATTCCTATAGAAGTATCAAGGGACACACGGCCGTGTCACCTGGCCGTGTGTCACACACGACTGAGACACACGCTCGTGTCTCTGCCCGTGTAGACAAAAATAGGTCATTTTTCAAGCCAAATTCCTCACCCACATTGGTACCAGCCTATACACATCAATTTGCATGAAACCATGGCATAAATAAGCACTCAAAACCAACCAATATCAAGTTTATATCATGTACTATCCACACATACAACATGATATTCGTAAACACATTCATATGACCACTTTTAAACATACCAAATATACTTCCAAAGTCTACCTAAATGGTCAATCACATATATGAGACATTGTGCCAAAAATTTAGCATACATACATATCTAAAACACAACCATTTAGTGCCAACACACAATCTCACAACCAAGGCATTCATATAGCAACTATACACCACATATCATAAGGCCATTTACACCTTTTTACATATCAACACATAGGTCATTTTCAAGCCAAATCAATTGGCTAAACACACAACAAAACATATAGGCTACATTAGCCAAAAAACCTATATATGCCATTTAACACAAAATATAAAGTTAGTACCAAAATAAGAGTTTGATAGTGTGATGCGATCTCCGACAACTTTCAAACCGAGCGAATAAAACACGGAAATTAAAACGGAGTAAACAATGAAGCTTAGTAAGTTCATATGACTAATAAATACAACTTACCAAATCATCCACAATTTAGGTAAACAAAAATAAAAGCATAGATGAAACTTAATTTGACCCAAAGCCTATCATACAATCACAATCAGGCTAACCATGTATTTATATATAAAATATAAATCACTTCTCATATTTCACATAAATACCTGTACTAGTTCAAATCGAACTCATGTAACCTCAAATCATCGCTATGCCCATTGAACCATTTAGAATACTATCAGATGCTCGGGTATCTCGCACACTAAGTGCCAATACGTGGTCAAAACCACATCTATCCCATATCTCATATAGATGCTCACTATCGAGCCATCACTGGGTCTATTCACAAAAACTGTCAATCAAGACGTAGCTACACGGTGCTGTTCACAAAAGCTGTAAAGTAACTGCAACACATGCCGAAAACTCAGCCACCGGTAGGACGTATGAGACCAACACTCAAAACACGGTAACCCCTAATGACATGTCATTGTATCCTCTCTATTCCTAAGGTTCAACTGGGATTCATACGTTGCTGATACCTCATCGTGAATTTTCGTGATGTCGTATTATCTCAATTATATTAATTAAGCATTTAAAACACATATAATTTAATGCTTATTAAACATACGAACTTTCCTCGAATTAGTACAGAGACAATTGATCGATTAATCCACTACTTTGTCTTTTCCTCGATTTAATTGAGTGTTGCTTTTCTTGATCTATAGATAGGAAATTTAACTAGTTTAATTCACATTCTACTCAATTCAATCCAAAATTCATGTTATGGAAAAATTATCATTTTTCCCTTATATTTTTTACTTATTTACAATTTAGTCCCTAGGCTCGTAAAATGAAATTCATGCAATTTCATCCACATCTAAGCCTAGCCGAGTTTACTATATGCTTATAGCAGCCCGCACACTTCACAAATTCACACGTTTAACACACAATTTTCACAATTTAACCCCTAATTGGTAATTTCATTAAAATTCCTTTAACAAAAGTTGTTTATTTAACAACAAAGATTCATTTTCTTCCATTAAACTTCAAAAACAAAAATAATTCTCTTATGGAAAAACCCTAGACTTTCAAAATACCATTTTGAAATTAATCCCCTAATTAGCTAGGTTAAGCAACAACGATTCCAAAAACATAAAAAACAAAAAAAACGAACATCGAATTCACTTACATGCAACGAGTTTATGTTGCTAAAATTTTAAGCTCTCCAATGACTCTAAGTTGCTGAAATTTTCGGTGGAAATTGCATGAAGAAGATGGCCATTTGTTTTTTTATTTAACTTACTTTTAATTACCTAATTACCATTTTACCCTTACCTAACTTTAAAAATTACTCAATTACCAAGCAATGCACATCCAATAACTCATTTAATGGTATAATTACCATTTAAGTACCTCCACTTTAAAATTCTATAGCTATTTAACACTTTTAGCTAATAGAACACAACTTTTGCACTTTACACGATTCAGTCCTTTTTCACAAATTAAACATACAAACAATAAAATTTCTTAACGAAATTTTTATGCAATAATACTATTATGTTGTAGACCACAAAATAATATTAAAATAAATTTTATGACCTTTTATTTATGGTCTTGAAACCATTATTTCAATTTCACTAAAAACGGGCCGTTACAACTCTTCCTTCTTAGGAATTTTCGTCCTCGAAAATCTTACCAGAAAATAGGTTAGTGTACTGTTTTCTCATGGTTTGCTCGGGTTCCCAAGTAGCCTCCTCAATCCGTGACGACGCCAAGGAACCTTTACTCAGGCTATTCTTTTGTTTCTTAACTCTTTGATCTCTCGAGCTAAAATTCTGATCAGTTCTTCATTATACAACATGTCAGACTGAATCTCAACCTCTGCCGGAGAAATTATATGCGAAGGACCAATTGGTACTTTCGTAACGTAGACACATGAAACACGTTATGAATCTTTTCCAACTCTGACCGTAATTCAAGTCGATATGCCACTGGCCCTATTCTCTCGATAATATCATACAGTCCGATAAATCGCGAACTCAACTTTCTTTTGCGACCAAAATAGAGAATTATTTTCCAAGGCGATACTTTTAGAAACACTTTATCGCCGATCTGAAACTCAATATCTTTACGCTTCAAATTCGCGTACGATTTCTGTCGATCTGAAGCGGCTTTCAAACTGTCATGAATCACTTTCACTATCTCTTCGGTCTCTCAGATCAAATCAAACTCGTGTATCTTTTTCTCACTAAACTCGGTCAAGCACAATGAAGTTCGACATTTACGACCATATAAAGCTTCATGCTGTGCCATCTTAATGCTCGATTGAAAACTATTATTTTACGTGAATTCAACCAACTGTAAATATTTATCAATTACTTTCGAACTCTAAAACACAGCAACGAAACATATCCTCGAGAATCTGAATCACTCTCTCAAACTGACCATTAGTTTGAGGATGAAATGCAGTGCTAAAATGCAACCGCGTACCCAAAGCCTCTTGCGACTTCTTCCAAAATCGTGATGTAAACCACGGATCTTTATCTGAAATAATAGAGACCGGTACTCCGTGTAATCTCACAATCTCATAAATATAGGCTAATCTGTCAAGAGAGAAGTCCGTATGCACCGGAATAAAATGTGCAGACTTCGTCAAACGATCAACAACAACCCATATAACATCCTTCTTTTTCGAAGACAGAGGTAATCCCGATACCAAATCTATCGTAACTCAGTATTTGATGTTTGGCTTTAACCTATTGACAAATCAAGCATCTCGACACAAATTCAAAAATGTCACGTTTCATACCCGACCACCAGTACATTTGTTTCAAATCATTGTACATCTTAGTACTCCCAGATGAACAAACAAACTACCACTTTGTGCTTCGTGTAAAATTTTCTGTATAAGCTCGGGATTCTTCGACACGCAAACTCTACCTCGAAACAACAAACAATCATCAGATCCGATCTAAAACTCTGAATCAGTAGTTGACTTGGACTGTACTCTTTTAGCTTACAATTCATTATCACATTTCTGAGCCTCGTAAATTTGTTGTAAAAACATCGGTTTAACTTTTGACTCAACTAAGATCGAACCATCGTCAGACAAGGTCAATTGCGTATTCATCACTCTCAGAGCAATCAAAGACTTTCTACTCAAAGCATCTGAGACCATATTTGCTTTCCTCGGGTGATAATCAATTATTAACTCATAGTCTTCAACAATTCGAGCCATCTTCGCTGTCTCAAGTTTAAATCTTTCTGTGACATCAAATACTTCAAGCTCTTGTGATTGGTAAATATGTGGCACTTCTCACCAAACGAGTGTTATCGCTAAATTTTTAATGCAAACACAATAGCGGCTAATTCCAAGTCATGTGTTGGAAATTATGCTTGTGCGTCTTTAATTGTCTGAAAGCATACGCTATTACTTTGCCTTCTTGCATTAAAACGCATCTCAAACTATTCAATGGCGCATCACTGAAAATCACAAATTCTTTACCCGGCTCAGGCTGAACTAAAATTGGTGCTTCGGTTGACAGTGCTTTCAACTGATTAAAACTCTTTTGACATTTCTCAGACCACTTAAACTTTACATCTTTCTGCAATAATCGAGTCATCGGTGTAGCTATCAATGAAAATCCTTTTACAAATCTCTGATAATAGTCCGCTAATCACAGAAAAATTTTAACCTCGGATATGTTTCTTGGTGGTTTCCAATCAACAACTGTTGAAATCTTGCTCGGATTAACTCTGATGCCTTCCGCTAAAACAATGTGTCCCAAAAGTCCAACTTCTTAGAGCTAAAACTTGCATTTGCTAACTTTAGCCAGCAGTTGTTTATCTCTCAAAGTTTGTAACACAATTCTCAAACGTTCGGTATGTTCAAACTCGCTTTGGGAATAAATCAAGATATCATCAATGAACACAACAACAAATCAGTCCAAATACGGTCTAAAGATTTGAATCATCAAATCCATAAATATTTTCGGGGCATTAGTTAATCCAAATGGCATAACCAAAAATTTATAGTGCCCGTACCTGGTTCTAACGCAGTTTTCGGTACATCTGAATCCTTAACTCGCAACTGATAATAACCAGAACGTAAATCAATCTTTGAAAATACCGTTGCACCCTTCAACTGATCAAACAAATCATCAATTCTCGGTAAAGAATGCTTATTCTTAACCGTAACCTTGTTAAGCTGTTGATAATCGATACACAGTCTCATTAATCCATCCTTTTTCTTTACAAATAAAATCGATGCACCTGAGGGTGAGAAACTCGGTCGTGCAAAACCTCTATCTGATAACTCTTTCAATTGAGCTTTCAACTATTTCAACTCTTTAGGAGCCATTCTGCACAGATCTATCGGTATCAGTGATGTTCTCGGTACTAACTCGATAGCAAACTCGACTTCTCTGATCGGTGGCAATCCAAGTAACTCTTTTAGAAACACATCTGGATATTCACAAACCACTGGCACTGATTCAATCTTCGATTCTGACACTTTTGTATCAAGTAAATATACAAGGTAAGCATTGCAACACTTTCTCACATATTTCTGTGCTAGCATAGTCGATATCACAATAGGTAAACCACTCGAATTATCGGATTCAATACGAAGAGTCTCACTATTCTGACATTTTAATACAATAATCTTTCGTCTATAGTTTCATATAGTATCATGCAGAGCCAACCAATTCATACCCAAAATCACATCAAATTCATCAAATGGTAAAAGCATCGAGTCGGCTGGAAAATTGTAACTCCGAGTCATCGAAGGATAATTCTTGCATACTTTATCAATTAGGACATACTGACCTAAGGGGTTCGATACCTTAACCACAAATTTAATGGACTCAATAGGTAAACTCTTACTAGACACTAACTTTGTACATACATATGAATGGGTTGATCCGGGATCAATCAAAGTAGTTACATCAGTGTTATAAAGAGAAAAAGTACCAGTGATAATATCTGGCGCCGATGTATCTTCACTAGCGCGAATAGCGTAAGCTTTAGTTGGTGCTCGTGCCTCGGATCTCACAGCATAATCATTCGTTGTGCGTCGGCTACCACTCATATTTTTAGTATTTCGGGGTGGTCTCCTTCTTGTAGCTGTATTGCTCGGTCGAGTAGTCAGTAGTTTGTCTTTATCGGGCAACTCAGGACAATCACGGATAAAATGCTCCTACGGACTACATCTAAAAGAAGCGTTGTCATTCATCCAACATTCTCCAAAATGTCGTCTACCACACCGTTGACACTCAAGTTTGTTGGCCTTAACACTACTAACGCTTGCTACTAAAGTGGCTTAAGCTTTTGAACCTGCATGTTGTTTTCCACGATCTCTGTTGGAATACCCACCTAAGCAGTCAAACGGTTATAAAAATCCTCTGATTTATTTGACGATGAATGATATTATTTACCCATTGACCTCTTTCTCGAATCTCTAGCCATAGAATTGGCTCTTCTCTTTTCTTTGCTAAGCTCCTCGACTTTGTGAGCTCTATTAAATAAAACCAAAAATTCTTTCAGTTCAGGTATTCTGACTAAAAGCTTAATATCTTCATTCAATCCATCATTAAAACATTTACACATAACCACTTCGGTTGGAATGCACTCTCGTGCATACTTTCTCAGTCTAACATACTCTCTTTCATACTCAGCATGGTCATACGACCTTGTTTCAACTTTAGAAATTCCTTGCACTTTTGATCAAGAAACCGTTGACTTATATATTTCTTTCTGAACTAGGTCTGAAAGAATTCCTATGTGACTCGTTCTCTCGGTACTACAGAAATTAACCTGCTCCACCACTGATATGCGGCATCTTTCAGAAAAGACACAGCACATTTAACACATTCTGACGGTGTACAAGACAAATCATCGAAAACTCGAATTATATTCTCTAACCAAAACTCGGCTCTCTCAGGGTCATCATCAACTATAGCTCTCAACTTTTTGGCCCCATATTTTCAAATTTTATCTACTAGAGGTTTACTCATGCATATCAGCTCTAAGACTTGAGGAGCTACAGGGACTACTTGGGGAAAAGGTGGGGGTAGAGGTTGCTGAGCAACCGTATTCATTTGGATAAACTCAGTGAGCCACTCATTCATCATCTGGAAAAAGACTTCATTAGCCTCTCCTCCACGACCCTTAGACACGGGTCTAGACCCAGACAACATTGCCCCACGAACGGATCCCGGCGTGTTACTTTCAACATCATCGGAGTCCGCTCGATTGGAATCCATTGCTATATGCAAAACATGATTTTAAATTGTCAGGAGATGTCACACTATCACAGGTTATTAAATGGAATGAATAGCTAGACTCACATACGCTACGTTAGTCTAAGAATCGACTAAACCGTAGCTCTGATACCAATAAATGTAACACCCCTAAGCTATATCTAACGCCGGAATAGGGTTACAGAGTATTATCGGACTTACAACCTAAACAATCCTACATTTCATAATTAATTATTATTCAAATAAAAAACATTCAAATACATTCATATAGTCCTTAATACGAGCCCTCGAAGCCCCAAATAGACATTAAAAGTGGTTTGGGACTAAACTAAGTACTCAAGAAATTTTTAGGAAAACATTGAAATATTTCAAAGTGCCCGTTGAACTATTTGGAATACTATCGGATACCCAGGTATCTCGCACACTAAGTGCCAATACGTGGTCGAAATCACCTCTATCTCATATCTCATATAAATGCTCACTCTCGAGCCATCACTAGGTCTGCTCACACAATCTGTCAATCAAGACGTAGCTACACGGTGCTGTTCACACAAGCTGTAAAGTAACCACAACACATGCCAAAAACTCAGCCACCGGTAGGACATACGAGACCAACACCCAAAACATGGTAACCCCTAATGACATGTCATTTGTATCCTCTTTATTCCTAAGGTTCAACCGGAATTCATACGTTGCTGATACCTCATCGTGAATTTCGTGATGTCGTATTATCACAATTATATTAATTAAGCATTTAAAACACATATAATTTAATTCTAATTAAACATACGAACTTTCCTCGAATTAGTACGGAGACAATTGATTGATTAATCCACTACTTTGTCTTTTCCTCGATTTAATTTTGAGTGTTGCTTTTCTTGATCTATAGATAGGAAATTTAACTAATTTAATTCACATTCTACTCAATTCAATCCAAAATTCATGTTATGGAAAAATTACCATTTTGCCCCTATATTTTTTACTTATTTACAATTTAGTCTTTAGGCTCGTAAAATGAAATTCATGCAATTTCATCCACATCTAAGCCTAGCCGAGTTTACTATATGCTTATAGCAACCCACACACTCTACAAATTCACACATTTAACACAATTTTCACATTTCACAATTTAACCCCTAATTGGTAATTTCATTAAAATTCCTTTAACAAAAGTTGTTTATTTAACAACAAAGATTAATTTTCTTCCATTAAAATTCAAAAACAAAAATAATTCTCTTATGGAAAAACCCTAGACTTTCAACCATTTTGAAATTAATCCCCTAATTAGCTAGGTTAAGCAACAACAATTCCAAAAACATAAAAAAACAACAAAAACGAACATAAAATTCACTTACATGCAAGGGGTTTATGTTGCTAAAATTTTAAGCTCTCCAATGGCTCTAAGTTGCTGAAATTTTCAGTGGAAATTGCATTAAGAAGATGGCCATTTGTTTTGTTTTATTTAATTTACCTTTAATTACCTAATTACCATTTTACCCTTACCTAACTTTAAAATTTTCTCAATTACCAAGCCATGCACGTCCACTAACTCATTTAATGATTTAATTACCATATAAGGACCTCCATTTTAAATTTTTATAGCTATTTAACATTTTTAGCTAATAGAACACAACTTTCGCACTTTACGCGATTTAGTCTTGTTTCACAAATTGAGCATACAAACGAATAAATTTCTTAACAAAATTTTTATGCAATATTACTATCATGTTGTAGACCATAAAATAATATTAAAATAAATTTTATGACCACAAATTTGTGGTCCCGAAACCACTATTCCGATTACAAGAATATATAGAATGTTACGATGATTGGTGATGGAATGAATTCCACCATTATTATTGGAAAACTTAATGTTGTTGATAGGACTCTCATATTTTCAACTGCAACATTTGGTACATTTTATCCATGTTGGAAAAGCAGTCGTGTAAGGTGGTTCTTTTGGTGCAACAGTGATAGAGTGTGGAGTGGTAGAGATGCGAGAGCAAAGAATTGGTGATGATGAAGATTGGTGGTTCTTATGGTGGGTGTTGGGTGGTGATGAGGATTTGGGGTTCTTATGTTGCAAAAAAAACAAAAAAAAAATGTTTTGGACTAACTATAGAGAGGTTCCTATCTTTAGTCAAAATTGAAAAAAAATGCTACATCAGCGATCCATTAGTTAATTAAATAAATTTTTAATGGCAATGACCACTTTGAGAAATTATATTAATTAGAGTGACTAAATTCTCCCCAAAAAATTAGAGTGACCAAGATAGGAACGACACTATTTTAGAGTAACTAATGGTGTAATTTACCTTTTTGTTTATGAAAATTTAGTAAAGTCAATGATTCAAAATAGCTAGCGGTTAAATTTATGTGTTGAAACCTTAAGGTTCAATGTTCAAGTTTTGACAATGACATCTAATATTGTTAGAACCAAACCGAATTAGCTAATTAGACTAGATGGATCAGGAATCAAGTTGTATAATATTTTGGAGAATGAGGTTGAACCAGTTGACTCATGTTGACCTGAACTAGTTACAAAATTGCAAGAAATAGAGCATGAGTGGAAGTGACAGAGGAAGTGGGCAATTCTGATCAAGCTACGACAACTACAATAAATCAGGGGACAACAAATTATTTACGTAGTTTAGTTTCTTTACATCTACGGACCCTAGCTCAATGAGATAAATTAACTGTCTTGGAAACAAATACAACCAGTGAACCTAATTCTAACACACCCCTGGATGAATCTTTACTTTTGTATTTGGAAGAGTAGATCTCTCACCACTAAATTCTCTCCCTGAGAACTTAATTTGTAAAACCAACAATAACAGATTTTACAGTTTCAAATGCACTCTCACAAATAACATTCCTCAATGAACTGATAAGTGCTCTTAAAATTTAGTACATAAACTTATATAAAGTCTCTTAAATATATAGAGATTTTTGAGCCTTGCTAACATATTAAAGATCAATTACAATATCTTCTAACCAACAGCTAAAATAGTTAAATACAATATAATAATAACAACCAAAGAAAGGTGAACTATTGGAAGATAAGTCTTCAAGTTTTTCCCCGATTTAACCTCCTTGATCCAAGGGATTTGGTACGATTGTTCCAATCCGATCTCAGGTTATATTTATCCTCATCGACAAGTTTGAATAATCTCACTATATCATCACAACCTAAACACTTGTTTCAATAAATTGTCAATGTCCCAAATAAGGCAAGTTGACCTCTGTCATAAAATCTTTAATAAAAAGTTTCAAAAAAATGAGAAAATAAGAAAAAATTAAAATTAATTAAAAAATCAGTCCACATAAATGATTCTTTTATTGATTTTTGGCGTGTTCCATATATGTTGACTTGTACACTAAACTAACTTAAGCTATATTCTTAAAGCCACAACCAAATAAATCAATATCATGATATATCTCTCATATTTATTTATGAAAATTTTCAATCTTAGTGGCATTGAGTATAAAAAGTTTTATTTTTTTATACAATTGCTAAATGAGTAATTATTGTACAAAGTGATTTTTGTAAATGTAAGTAAAAGTGTTAATCGAACTTTTATTAAAAAATTTTAAAATTTTTTAAAATTTTCCATATGATTTTTAAAGTTTTATTATTTGTAAATGTAATTAATTTTTATTTTTTATTATTTTATAGAAAATGTTTAGAATTTCGTAGCATTTATTAGGATTTTCTTAAAAAATAAGCATTTTAGATTTTTTAAATTTCTAAAGAAAATGTTAATGTTTTAAATTTCTTCAAAAACATTATATTTTTATAACTTTTAACTTATTTTAATTTTTTTACACATTAGCTACCATACCAACACTTAATGGATTACGAGTTTAAAAAATTTATTTCAAGAGCTAAATTGGTTTCAATTCATAATTTGAAGAGCTGAACTGAATGTTACATTCAATTAAAGACTTAATTAATTTTTAATATTACTTTACATGAGCGTTTTAGCATTTAAGCTTTAAAAATATGTAAGTTATTTTATCTATCGGTCATTCAAAAAAACAATTGAATTATTGTCACTTTATGACTTTTAATTTTTTTAATTAGATAATTGACACCAAATAAATTAGAGCTTTTATAATAATTGTGCAATTTTATATATAATTGACAAAACTTAAGAATTTCAATGTATATGTTTTCTATTAGATCTATAGGTAAGCTACACCGCAGATCATCTAACTTAATTGATTGCCTTTTTTGATCTATTTTTATTAGCCTTCGTTAACGGGGTAATAGAAAGATGACGTGACAATTCTAAAATTGGCATGAGAAGATATTTAGCTTTATAATGTTTATACATATACAATTTTGGTTCCAATTCTTAAAAGAAAATAACTTTCAATGTTTACATATTGTGTAATCTAGTGATGATTCTAATGAACATGTATGAGCATTCTTTCTTGGTTTACAACTTTTCAAAACACCCATACTATTCTTTCAACTCATACCATAAGAATTTGAAGCTTAGTGGAGAAGGCAATGTTGACCCAATGAGGTTGAGGTGATGACCATTGTGACTACTCAATTTCTACCCTAACAATGCAAGTAAGAATCGGGTTGACGCCACTTTCAATAGGTTGACCCATAGGTGAACAATCCAAAATCAATGAATGAGAATCATCGTTGATAATGCAAACATGGTAGGAGCAATGGGGAGCCTATGAGACAACATTCGCGCTCTCTTGATATCTTTTCATCTCAACCATCAACAATGTCAAAATATGGATATCAAGAACAACAACCTTGGCACTATTCATGTAACACCCATTGCCCGACCTGACCATCAGGTCTGAGCTATAGGATGCCACACCTGTTGCCGGAGCAACTACCTTCAAATATACTGTAAACAAATCATTTAAACATATAATTATATCATAAACACATTCACATTATGATACATAATTAAATCCGAGCCTTAATCGATTTTACGAAAACTCTTTTGTTGTCCCGAGCCTGAAATAGGACCAAAGTGTAAAGTTTCAAAATCTCAGGGTCGATGTTGTGACGTCAGTTCCTCCATGTTGTGACGTCGTCAAACAGTTTGTCACATCGTGACCTCAGGCCATTTAACATCATAACGTGACTTACTATCGACTAACGTTGCGACGAGGAAGATTGCTCGTCAGGACGTAGACTCTGTTTTTGGTAAAATGTAGGTCGTTTGGTGTCTATTTCATGGCTACCACACAACTCCTCATTTTTTGCAAAAATGGTTAAGTTTACCTGCACCAAAACACTTTCAACTTGCACCAAAACAAATGCAAATATTCACATTCAACCTTATACCAACTTATATCATCTATTCAACCATTAGATACATCAATACAATACCATGGCATTCAAACCAAACCATTTGACAAAATCTAATCATTTACCTTTCTCAAATTACTTGAAACATACCAAATTACTTCCATTTATGCCATTTCAATTGTTACATACATAACTCAAACCATTTACCAAAACATATTGTTTCATTTAAACATTAACACTTCCAAAATCAAGCATTAGGTAAGTTTAAAGCTATGTTCAACATTCAAAGTTAACATATACAAAACACTTATGTACACGCCACAAAACCAAACTTAAAACAATAAAAAAAAAGCTATCATTTCGAATACGAGATAGTGTGAGCTTCGAATACGCTTAACATGTTCCACAAGGTGAGAGAAGGGAAAACAATAGGGTAAACATATTGGATGCTTAGTAAGTCCATGTGAGATTTAATTAACTTACTTAGAAAATTTAAATAAGTAAACATTTCTTTTGGCCTATGTTGAGGTAACTATTAAACAACATCATTTATAAACATATAAAAAATAGGTTAGTTCATAACTTTGCATATCATGATCATTAACAAGAAATCATATTCAATTAGGAAGCATATATAGTTCATTTCATATTCAATCCATTTCAATAGTTCCATTCCATTAAGTTACAATTTCGCCCGAAAGAACCTTAATAAATCGAACTCGGATACAGAGGACTATAGTGCTCACACAAGCTGACAGTGATCAGGGTTGCTCACCACAAGTTGACATCGCATTGAGGTTACCAGTTCAGGCTAAACCAATAATACATATAAGCCGAGAATCCACAACAAATGTTGGATCTTATATAACCATGTAAATCACTAGTCATTTCCATATTTGATCCTAATAGCATGCCATATGTATCCTAATCCTTTACTAAGTTTACACCAGCATTATTACTATAAATATATCATTTCAATCCCTGTAGCAACATATACATGTCATACCAATCTTATAAAAATGGGCTTGGGTAAAATTTAAGGCCTGTTTTCTATATGGGTCGGGTCTTGGAAAATTTTTTTAGTCCTCGCGTAGCGCAGTCCGACCTGAATATATTATCTTATCAAATTAATTATATTAATTTTATATATATTCAATAATAATTATATATTTATATTGAATCACTAACCTAATAACAATTAAACCTATTACCCAAAACCTAAAAAAACTTACTCAATTAAATAACCCAACCCAAAATATAAAATTTAAAAAATTATATTTAATATAATAAAAAATATTATATTTACTTGTGTTTTTAAAATAATAAAATAAATATTATATTTGTGGTAGTGCTTTTAATATAAATATTTTTAATGTATTAAATTTTAATGTGTTAGAAAATTTTTATTTTATTGTTTTTATTATATTTTTAAAAATTATTTTTAAATAAAAAATTAATGTAAAAAATCAAATATAAATGGTCAGGATTGGACCCTATAGCTTACCTTTTTAAAATTGGGTCGGGTTTGGACAAAAAAATAAACTCATTTTTCGGGTCAGGTCAAACTTGAACTTAAAAAATTAATCTAAATACTTTGTATGAGCTCAACCCAAACTGAGTTATGATAACTTTTATTTTACCCAATAATAATCAAAATTAAAAGTACATTAAAAAAATTTGATGAAACAACAATCATTTTGGGGCAAGAAGCTTGTGCGACCTTAAAGTTTCTTTTCACTTAATTTGACTCTTGCCAACTTATATACATATGTATATATATAGAGCCTACTTAACTAATATTTAAGTGGCAAAATTTGGTTTTTGTTTTGTTATTATTTAATTAAACATTTCTTTATATATGCTTGCAAGATTCGATTTTGAAGCTAGGGTGATGACAGTGGAGTCATGGACCAACCAAATAATTAAAAAGAAAAAAGGAAAAAAAAAGGAATATAGGTCTTAGGTCCACCAATTCCAAACAGTTTGTGGCCTAGGCCTTCAATGTTTATTTATTAGGCAAGCCGAAAATGTATAAGCTTTCATATGTAGCTCATTCCTGCATGCTAAATAAGGTCATGGTGATGTATATACCTTGGTAAAAGAATAGAAAGTACTTGGAGAAATTAAAATTAAGGGTGACTTGAGTGCGCGGTGCTATGCGTCTACTTCACTTTTTATTTTACATTATAATATTTAATTTCATCATCACTATTACTTTTACACTAATCGCAGGTAAACGCACCGCATATTCAAACCCACTTACTTAAAATATCTTTATATATATATATATATAATTGAAACATATAATCTTTATTCATTAATCATTATAATAATAAAAAGTGTTTTATTATCCAAATATTAAGTTGTCTAATCTCTAGTTCCAATTTATTTTCTACTTTTGATAATTATTGAAAATCCAATATTTTATCAACAATCCACATGACTTTGGCTTCTCTATTTTATTGTATCTTTCATATGCAATTCCTTTAAAAAATTCTCACAATTAAGTATAAACATTAAGTGATTATACTGTATTTTTAAATATAATTTTAGTATTTATAAATTCCTTAGAAGCAGGGAAAAGAATATCACGTAAATTATAAAACATTAGACAAACCGATTTCTTTTATAATCACATGTATAACCCTTTAATTCTATTGTTGGTGGTATCCAAAATAACAAATAAATACAAATATTATTTAATACTCTATAAATATATTAAATTTATATATATAATATTTTAAAAAATACTACTAATTAACTATACCGATAATTCTAATTAAAATCAATCATTATAAGTATTGAACGAAATAATATTTTAGTATTCTTCATGTTCGTTTTATTATTTATATTTGGACTTTATAACTATTCCTCCCGATAATATTATTTTCAAAGTTTGAACTTGTATTTTTTTTTGAGAATATAATGCAATTTATTAATATTAAACAGAATAATTTACTTGTACATAATTTTTACATGATAAAACTAAAACTTAAACAGTTAAGATTTGGCGAATAATACTAAAGTATGATTAGGTGTATTTATAAATTATTAATCTAGTAAATTTATGTAATCAACGAAAACAATAATTAATAACAAAAAAAAAAGTAAAAAAGACAAGAAGATGGGGCCCAAATAGAGAGCGTCTGTTCTGTCAGCAAAAGGACAAAGAGAAAAAGGTGAAGAAATATCAAAGAAACAAAGTGACAAAAATCAATCAATTTTTGAGTGAATAAAACAGATGCACGTGGACACAAGTAACCACACGTGCACTCAATCATCATGTCACTTCAACCCCACAAAAGCCGTGTCTCTCTCTCTTTCATTTCTCTTTCTCTTTCTTCTATGATCATTGGTTTATAATAGTTTATAAATTCATATATGATGAATCAATTATTTTGATATACATTAATTTTAAGAATCATTAAGAGTGTTAATGTAATTGATATGGATCTTGTTGTCAATGCAGTAAGACGTAGATTCGAATTTGTTGGACCAAATTATCTTTTTATTTATGGATTGTAAATTAATTATGAGTAATTTTAAGTATTACGTCAAAATAACAAATATAATCAAAACATATAATGAAATTATTCAAAAAATATCATTAAAATAGATATATTATTATTTTTAACCTTCTAACTCACTAAAATGTTTGGTTTTATATACAGTCGAGAGTCCATCCATATATATCTTATATAAACTATTATTTATATAAGAATATTATGAAATAAATTATTACTAATATATTTAAACTTTGTATAAGTATGTATCAAAAATAATTTGTACAAGTATGGTAATATATTATAATAGTTTAAATACGGTATAATATCGAAACATAAAAATATAAAGTTGAAAAAATAAAATTTTAATAAAATGAATAATTATTTGAGACACAGTTTAGGAAGTTTTAAACTTCATAAAATATGACACGTGTCTTATTGGTTTATATATATAATGTTTTATATATTTTAACCAATGAAATCTACAAAACTCCATAAATTATGCACTTTTAGATAATTTTCCATAAAAAAATTACCAAGAAAACTGAGATAGTTATATTTTGTACTGTTGGGGTCCTCTTTTCTGTCTGTTCTTGAATTTTTAGTTTTCCCTTTTGCTTTTACTGGTTGGAAACAGAGACTGAAACTCTCGAGATGGAAAATTTAATGAACCTTCTTAAATACAATCTTAGTTGTCCTACCGTTGGATGATAAATGATAGTAAACGGAAGGTAGTTATCGGATATCAAATTAGTTAGAAAAATTATTGAAATGTATTATCGTAATTAAAATTAATTATATTATTTGTTAGCTTTTCATTTAAAACATTAATAAAAATATACATTTAGTGATTTTCGAGTTCATGTTGATTTTTTTAATTAATAAAAACATTTAACTAAACCATTATTTTAATTTTTTTAATATTTTTGTTTTAATATGCACATCTTATTACATCAATCAGTTGTATATCTATATTATTATTTAAACCCTAGATTGAGTTGGTATCACGAGTCAATCGGGTACTAACTCGATAAGAGAAATTAAAAAAATGTCATTTCGTATTTAAAATAAGTTACATTGTTTAAGGGTCCTTTAGTCTTTTTAATTTAAAAAGCAATAAAAAATATTGATATAATGTGTAACCTCCCCAACCCGGCCTAGACACTATGACCGAATTGTGGAGGTCACACTAACTACTGAAATGGTCCTATAAAACATTCAGTTTTCGAATAAAATCAAAAACCCGTTTCATAAAAGAATTCAAGTTTTTACAGAGGATATCGATACCAATTAAAAAGTATTGATAAGGTTTAGACGTTCTACCAATTTTGAAATTTGTAAAACGTGACCAATCAGTATCGATACCAATTTGGCATTCTGTTTGTTTGAAAATCGTTTATTTGATCAACTCTCGCTACCAAATATCAGGGTATTAATACTTTTTGTCAGGATTGGTAAAAATCACTTTTTAAAAAACAATTTCGATTCAATTTCAAAAACACATATTAATTTAACTCATTTTAGGAAAACATTAGTTTAATTTAGTTATCTTGTTCTTTTAATTTTAGTTCCAAAGTTGTTAGAAAAATCATATTTGAACCGTTTTAAAATAATTTAACATTCCTAAAGTTCTTAGCCATGTTCGAGTTTGATATTAAAACGTGTAATGTTATATCCCAAATAAAATATTCATATGTAAAACCAAGTCCATGCCACAATCCGTACAAAACAATGCAAAAAAAAAAAAAAAAACCAACCGAGTTTATAAAATAAAGTTTAAAATACTTTTCTTCAAAATCGTTGACAGTGCTCCGAAATGTCAAATTTGAGCCCTAATCTCACGAGTTATGTGGAAAGATGGGAAAACTAAGGAGTGAGCTATGAAGCTCAGTGTGGCCTTAACATATAGGTAGTAAAACATATAAAACAATAGATAATGGAATACAAAGTAAGCAATATATGTACAAATTAGTTTCACAATATTCACAGAATTCACCGTATCAGTTGGCATGCTCATGAATGACAGTACAGTCCACTACCCAATCTAGCCCTACACACCACACTAAGAGTTCCCTAGAACTAGTCCAACCTTTCACACGGCAACAGTAGGAGCATAAGCTCATTTGGACGTATCACTAATAGTTATGTGGATGAACCACTAGTAGATTGATCGGTGAACCAATCAGGCATTATATGCCTAAACTTCCTCCTTCAATAACCCAACCTCATGCAACAGTATCATGTCATTAATGATTAGTGACAGTATAACATACAATGACAGTATCAACATGTTATCAACATGAAAATAATGACAAGTTAACTTATATGTAGTAACAGTGGAGCATGCATTTATAGTATATGTGGCAATATCACAGAAACAACATCACAATTACCCAACACACAGTTTCGTAAATTGGAAGCATAGTAATAACGTACTTACGACACCTGGTTACGTTTTCAATCAACTCATACTTACGATTTTTCGGCAACTTAACCACGAATGTTTCGACACACTAGGGTTTCCTTCACTATAAAATACGAAAGTATCGATACTTGTTAGAAATGTACCAATACTTGCGCAAGTATCGATATGATTTTCGACGTTTTGATAGATCAAGCCCAAACAGAAGCTCAATTGCACACTCAAATAGAAAATTAAAATAAATCCAACAGTTACAGATTTAACTCAGAAATTTTAACCCACATTTTGGGGCATGACATGATGGAATTTAAAGTCATGCTAATTGCATTAATAAAACTTTAAAATTACCCGTCAACCAAAGTTGTATTTTATTATTTTTATACATTTTAATTTTATTATGAATACTTTATTACATCTATCGATTATATATTTATACTATTATTTAAACACACATCTATGTTCTAAATACGTGGTTTCCACACGCATACGCGTGTGATACAATTTCTAGTCATATTTAAAGTTTTTTGTTCACTTGCTTATAAAAAGTTACAAAATGTTCACTTAATTAATCGTGTTTTTCTTTTTTGGTTTAGTTTTGTCATCCATCGTTAACTTTGTAATGAAAAGATGAGACGATGATTCTAAAATTAACATAATAATAAATATAACCCTAAAGGTTTACACACTGTGTCCATTTGATCCATTTTTAAAAAAAAATAGGTAACCCTAAATATTTACATATTGTTTCGATTTGGTCATGATACTAAAAATATATATATATATATTTTTTACTTCTTGTTCTCCCTGGCTTCTTCCTTTTTCTCTTTCCTTCTTACTCACCCAAACCTAGTCACCTCTATTCATTCTTTCCTTTCTTTTCCCACCCCTCAAATAAGATAGTTTTCTTTTCACTATGAATTATGGAAACCGAACTAAATTAAATTTATTCAAGATAGTTTTGCCTGCTAAAGCTGAGAAGGTTGCAACAAAAGAGGATTAAGTTAAATATGAAAAAGGTTTATCCTTTAAATCTATTTGGGTGCACAAACAACTTATAATGGGAGCTGCCCAAATAAAGTTGCATTCCACTTGTTCCCTTAAAGGCTCGAACTCGAATGAGTTTTATAGTTGAACATTCCTTGGCCACTAAGGCCTAAGCCAATCATATGAGTTCTAATAATTCATTATTCTAAAACAAAGAAAAAAGAAAAATTTTTTTTTTAAGAAATTTATATTTTTACAACTTAGAGTAAATTGAGACAATGTGTAAATGGTAAAGGTCTATTTCTTTAGAATTATGACCAAATGGACAGAATCTATATATATTAAGGGTTAAATTTGTTATCATATCAATTTTAGAACTGCCACATCATCTCTTCGTCATAAAGTTAACCATATTTAACTAAATTAGACTAAAAAGACTAATGTGGTTAATTGGATAACTCTTTTGTAACTTTTATGATTATAGGTGACAAAAAAGCTTAAATATAATTAGGTGACCTGTTGTGTAATTTACCTTAAATGAAAAATACAAGAATTTTTGATTAGAAATGATTTTATTTATTTTGAATTAAAAATATAAATTTTATAAATAAAATGAATATGTTCACCTACTTTGTTAGGATTATTTAATATAAAAATAATTTAAAATTGAATGAGATATGTGATACTGTGATAGTTAAAAAGTTTCATTATAGTATAGATTTTAAAATATATATATAAGTCATTATTTTTATTTAATATTTAGAAATGTATATTTTATTTTATTAAGTTATAAATATGAATTGTGTTACATATTTTTTAATGTTATAATTATAATATTATACATATTTATGTTAGGATTTAGTGCCCTAAGTGCAGTGAATTTGTCATTTTGTAATTTTTCTAATAGATTGGTTTAGATAAAACTTCATTATACATTAATATCATTTGTAGTTGTCCTTAACAGATTTTGCACTCAAAACAAAATGTAAACAAATATTGGCTCATTAATTATCTAATGCTTAATTAATATTAAGTTGCATTATGTGGCCCGATCATAATGCTAGAAGATAACTTATATAGTAGATAATCTAAATAGTCCATAGTCTAATAGAAATCGAGAAAATCGATTGAAAGACTATTATGTTGTCTATCAAGTTCAATTGGGGAGATACATTGTCTAAGGTATCTGAGTGAATGACTCCCAGAAGTTGAATTTATCTAGATCTGTTTATGAATTTATCTACTTGTGACGTTCATAGTGTGATATACCTTAATATTGAGTGGATGATGGACTATGTATGTGTGACTCGTATACTTTCATGTAACCCTGAGTTCAAATAGATAAGAAAATGAAAGTTGATACGTTAGGTATATGACTTCTGCATGATGTATCATCATACCAAAACAGTGGACTCATAGCCCTATAAGGATAAATGATATCCTCTCATTGGCATTACATGGTTTTTGAAAAAGGAATGTCACCGTTGGTCATTTCTCATAAGACAAATTATTTATTTACTATGTGTTAGTAATTGATTTTTTTCATATCAGAAGGTGTAATGGATACCATGGGATAAAATAAGATCATATTTGAAGAACATATTTTATCGTAAAGAGGCTAAAGATCTCCTATGAGGGTAACACACTTATGACAAAGTCATTGGACAAGCACTTATCAAGTAACTTTCATAACAGCATATAATAAGGGAGAGTTTAGTCATGGTACTATAGTGGAATGACTCGATGATTAAATAATGTTGTAATTAATTGGTGAAGAGCCGAAACTTAATTACAAATGATTTGAGCCTTAATTATATATGTCTAGTCGATCCTCCTATTAGCTCGAGATAACCCAAAATGAATTGAAGGTATGAGCGGCTAACAAAACTATAAAGTTGAAACTAAGCCTCAAAAAACTTAGGAAGCATACTTACTAGCTTGTACTATTTACAAGGCTTTTCTAGGAAAATCTTGAGCTAGAAGTGAAAAGACCAAAATGCCATACTAATCGAAATAGAATAATTCTAGAGAAATCAGGCTAATGTTGCAACATTGAGATCCAATGTTGCGACCTTCTTGGCCAGAATGTGGTTCTTTCATTTTCTATCTTTCCTTTGCTTCATCTCTTTCATATTCGCTTTTTTTATTCAAACTCAATCCAATGCCTACAAGAAGACCTTGTAAAAGCTTATTTATTCAAAAGCATTAAAAATAACATAGAAAATTTGAAATAATTTAAAATCAATTGTAAAATGGACTTATTGACTCAAAACTAATTAAAAATCACTTAAGAATAATGTAAATGTAATAGAATTAAGGCTTAAAATGTGTAACCCATGTAGGCTTAAATGTAAACTTAAGCTTATTTATTTCTTGACTTTTTACAGAACAGTCTTCTCCGCTATCTTCGAACCTCGAATTACTTTGAGTGTGGGTTCAAACAAAACGGATCAAGTTCACAGAATGGAAAATTTTCTTAAATTTTAGTGGGAAATGTAATTTTCTCTATAGAACCAAAAAACTAAGAGTTTTTATCGAAAAAATAGAATATATTCTAAAAATAAATTGTCACTATTTTCGACAGAATAACGGTGCTCAATAACTTGTGCAATTGTGTTAATACATATTTCTTATTTTAAATAAACAATAATATTTTAATAGAAAAAATGATATTCTACTCCTAGTAGAATTCAATGAACGATGACAACCCTAAGGGGAACTAGGGTTTGCCACCCTCACCCCTCGAGATGGGCTTTTAGGCCTATCTCGCATATTGAGTATAATTATGTGTTACCAGATTTTTATCCAACTCAATAGTTATTTTTTTATTTCTTAAAAATTTAATTAATTAATTAATTAATTTCACAATTAAACTATTTTCTCAATCCAATTCTAATTTCATTAAAGTCATAACAACTTTATCGTATTAGAATCTATGAGAAAATAAATTTAATTGCCTCACTCAATAAATCTACAATGACTAATTAATTTAATTTCTCATTTTGAACTCAATTATTTAATTACTATCAATTAAATAATAATTCAAGAAATTAATTTAATTTTTTTGTAATCTTTTGTACGTAGTGAGAAAATGCATTCACTGCAAAAATTGATACATGTAATTTAATTTTAGGAATCACAAATTTAGTAAAATTATTTTATCATATATAATAAAATAATTAAAATATATTCATTCATATACACAACCCAAAACATGTATATAATTAAAAGATGCAACATCTTATCAAAATTAACTAAACATGAATAAGAGAGGAATTCCAATATTGGTTTATATTATAAACATAGCATAACCTGACTCTGATAATAATTGTTGGAAAAATTCGGTTAAGAAATCAATTTTCAATTACAGCAGAATTTAAAAAATTTTGAAAATCAAGTTGGTTTGTAATATTTATAGTAAAAAAACTTTTTTCTCGAAAAGTACTTGTGCTTTGTGCTAGGCGTATTTGAATTGTTCCCAGCTTTTAACCGGATGATCTTCTCTACTATCCTTGTACCACGAATCATATCGAGTGTGAGTACAAGCAACACAAACCAAAAATAAAATCAGAAGCGAATTTAATTACTTTTAGTAGTAGGAAAGTAATTCTCTCAATATAAACCGGTAAAAATTATAATTCCTAGAAAATAGAATTTATTCTAAAATAAATTTTGACTAATTTCTGACAAAATAACAATATATGAAACTTGTGTGTGAATAGCTCTATCAGTGACATCTATCTATAGAGAGAAATATGAGAACAAGACTTAAACAAGACTTGAACAAATAATATTATTCAAAATAGAAAACACTCTTCTAGTCTAACTAGAGAAGAGGTGGACGACACACCCTAATGACGGGTTGCTACCCTTCTCTCTTATGATGAGAGGATTTTGGCCTCTCTTGTATTTAGTCCAATTATATCTGCTTCCTAGATTTTGACTCAACACTTTTAATTTAATTTAGCCCACTATTTGTTTTATGTTTTCCAAAATGAATATTATTTATTTAATTAAATTAACTAAATTAATTTTCAATTAAAGAATTTTCTCAATCCAATTTTTATGTTGTTAAAATCATAACAGCTTTACCACGAGAAAATATATTTAATCTACTTATTCGATTGCATTCATAATGACTGCTTAATTTAATTCGATTTTAAACTTCAATTATTTAATTATATTAATTAATTAATAATTTGAAAACCTTAAATTAATTCTCAAGTCATCTCTATACTCAATGCGAGAAAACACATTTGTTTGTGAATACGACTCATTTCTCTAACTTCATCATTTTCATTTATTTTTTAATTTTCTTCTACATACAATTCATTTATGATTTCAACGAACTAGAAGATGAACTAATTGGACATATATAATTAGGGATCAAATAATTTATAATTAAGTTTCAACTTTTCGCCTATTAATTATATAAACTTATTTAGTCACAAAGTCATTCTACTATAGTATTGCAATTGAGCTCTCCCTAATTACATACCATTACAAAAACTACTCAAAGTGCTTATTCATTGACCTTATCATAAGTATATTACATTCATAGGATATCATTAATCTCTTTAGGATAAATCCATTCTCCCAATATGATCCATACTGCAGAAGTCATATACTCAACGCACCAACTTTCAGTTTCTTATATATTTGAACTTAAGCTTTTACTTATAACAAAGTATACGAGTCACAAGTGAATAAATCAATAAACTGATACAAATTTTATTCTACTTGGGTCCTGTCCTTTATACTATTTGTCCAGCCTATTACATCTATATATTTATCTTTTGGGAGTCATCCGCTTTGATTGATGCTCAAGATAAAGCATATCCCCAATTGGACTTGATAGACAACATATTAGCCTTTCAATCGGTTTACTCATTTTGGATTAGACTAAGGACATGTTTGAGTTCATCTACTAAAACAAGATGTCTTTTCGTATTACGGTTTAACAAATTAATACTAATTAGTATTAGTTAAGCGTTAGATAAGTAATGAACCAATATTTACTTCCATTTTACTTTGCATGCAAAAACCATTGAGGACATCATATAAAAAAATATTAATGTAAGCAATGAATTTTTTATTAATTAATTTGTTTGAAAAAATACAAATATACAAAACAGAGATACTACATTTAGAACACAAAATTCAACAATGAATAACTACATTTCTATTAGAGTTGCTCATGGGTCGGGTCGGGCCCAAAAAAATTTTGGCCCATGTCCTAGGCCTAGGCCTGGCTCGGCCCAAAATATGAGCCTAAAATTTTGTCCAGACCCGGCTAGGAAAAAATTTCTAAGCCCGAGCCCGGCCTATTTTTTAATAAACACCAAAAATTTATTTTAAAAATAAAAATAAAAAAAAGTATTTTAAAATAAAAAAATTTAAAAAAAAAATATTTATTATACTTTTTTGGCCCGGGCCCGGTCCGTTTTCTAAACGGGCCTCTTTTTTTGCCCAAACGCATATTTCGGGCCTATATTTTTAACCGAACCCTCCCATATTTCGGGTGGACCGTCAGGCCGGGCGGCCCACGTGTTTTTCTTTAAAAAATGAATAACAACCATTAAATTAACCTTTCATGAATAACAACTAAAAACAACCCACTAAATTTACCGACAAAAAATTTGTGAATCATGGCTTAACCTATTTTCTAAAAGGAAGGGACTAAGACATGCACACCTATGCTCCTTGATGCACGTACCAATAAGGGTTTAGTATTCGAGTACAACTTAAGTGTAGGATCCCGGGTATTGAGTGAAAATTTTCGATTTTCAAGTCAAGTATAAGTACATTCCAGTCACATAAATCAATGAAATAGTCTTGGGTTCTTCATATGACCTGTTTGAGTGAAAGATAAACTCATTTGCGTTTAAAAAGGAATATGAGTAGTAAACTTACAAAAGAAAGAAACAACTAAACAAGTACCATCATGTACAATAATATAGATAATTCAATTTTGTTTATATACTAACTACCCATCATTTCATTTGGATAAACTTCCATCCGTGCACACCTCTACATATCATGAAGAAATCTTATTAAATACAAAAAAGTTTGGCAAAAGTTTAAGATTAATTTCCATAGAAGATAAAATAAATATTGGGTCCGAGTCCGATTGTGATGGTTCATTTACTAATGCCCTCACCAACAGTGCATATTGCCCATTATGAAGTTTTGGTCGCAACAAAGAAGACAAACTTGGTCTTAAAGCTACCCAGTGAAGCGGATCCACTACCCTCAAAATCTTTGCCAATCTAAGATACTGACAATCCTTCACTTCCGCAATTTTTCAAACACCTTACCATCATCTCCTTAGCTGATGAAAAACAATTCATCCGCCTAAGTTCATCGATCAAGATCGTTCAATGCAAACAAGTTAGGCAACATTGATTTTCAATCTTACGGGACCTACAGTTACTTGACAACCTGATTCGTTAGTAATAGTTTCATTCAGATAAATTGTACGAGTCCAATAGTAACACGTACATTGCCGCGTGCCAACCACTATTATGAACTAGCTATTTTTCAATCATTTCGATCAAGGACAACCTCTTAACCCCCCCCCCCGCCCCCCCCTCTTCTTCCTTTATTTCGCACTTTTAGTTTAGGGTTTTCAATCCTATGATCTAAAATTTTTTATAAACATATATTATTTGAGTTATTAGGTTTGAACCCGATCCTTTCAACCACAGCTTTAAAGAAGTAGCAATAGACTCTTTCGACATCTAGGGTGAGTTTGGATGGGCGATTGGGTGCGGTGCGGTGCATTTAGCTTACTTTTTGTCTCACGCTACAGTATCGTTACAGTATCTAATCTCACCGCCACCGCTGTTTTTACACTAACTGCAGATAAACACACCGCCCATCTAAACTCACCTGTAGTGTGAGTGATGAGTTTAATCTTTGCACGTAATTGAGTTGCAAAAAATACAGTATAAATAATGTATAAATTGAAAGGAAATAAAAATTGAAGAATAATTCGTGAACCTTGTTCACATACAGTGCACGCATGTGTGGAGAGTGCAATGATTGAAAAATATGTGTGTGGGGGAATCAATAATGTGAAGGGGATGGAAAGGGAAGAAAATTGAAGTACTTACCATATATATGAATATAATTTCTGGCAGAAAAAGAAAAGCAGAAGAGAACAAAAAAGAGGCCCTCGTGCAACAACTGGAACACTTTTAATGTGCATTGCAACTTTTTATTATTTTATACATTAATTGAATGGTAAAAGCCAAAAGGCAAATGAGACGCATGTGTGCGTGTGGGTGGACATTCCCCTTTTCTTCCCTTCTGCCTCCCTATCCTCCTCTTCCAAAATTTCAACCTACAAATCAATAATTTTAATTTTAAATTTAGTTAATTTAATGTAAAATAATATAAAAAATCTAGCCCTAAATTACATACAATGTCAGCAACTTATTAACGTATAATTTTTATATTCCTTTACTCATAATTAAATCTTTCTTTATCCTTTTTTATTTTAATTATGAGGTTTTTTATAGTAATATTATTCTGTTCTAATCTCTACCAATCTTTGTGTCGGCAATATTTCTCTCAATTATATTTTATCATATTTCTGTGCAACTTATTAGAATTAAAAGGTGCTTATTATGCCATTTGTCACATGCTAGAGATATCCACGAGCATATGGCCAATGCCTTTTTTCTTTAATAATGTCTTTTTCTTTTAATTTCTCTATTTTATGTTTTCTCATTTTCTTCGAATTTTGTGAGTAGGAAAAATATGGATGTTACTATGTTAGCATGGATTGAGTTGTTGAATCTTCGTACATAAATGAGGGATTTGTGGAGTTCAATCATTTTTATTTTAAGACCCATACTTTGACTTATGTTTGAAACTATTGACCAAAATTAATTCCTAAAAAGTACGTAAATAGAATAAATAGAATTTTTACACATCAAATTTCTAACTACATAATTAAAAGATAAATAACGATTGAATAAATAAAATTTCTTTTTGGCGAATTACAATAACAGGGCAAAATTCGAATAAAAATGTAACTAGCGTGACTTAAACTCAAATCACATGACCTACAGTAATGAACACCCTTAATCATCAGATCATCACATAGGGTTAAAATAATTAGAATTTTTAATATTCAAAAGTTGTATGAGTTAAATTGATCATATAAAAAAAATTATAATATGTTGGTATTTCACAAAGAAAACTCATAAAAAACTATTTCATTTTATTGTATCTCAATTCAAAACGATGTGATTTTAAGTTATTTTACTCAAATACGACTTTTATTGATTAATGTAATGATTTTGAAGACAAAATTATAACAAAACACTTCATTAATAGAAAAGACTAAATAATAATAACGTATAATAAATTATAATTAATTTATAGTATAATAAATTTATAAAAAAAGTATTTACAAATTGGGTAAACTAAAAAAAACAGTCATTTTTGTTTGCTTCAAATTACATTTTAGTCACTTATATTTGAAATGTTACGTTTTAGTCACTTACGTTATTGTTTTGTTACGAAGTGGTCACTCTACCGTTAAGCTTTGTTACTTCTCTAATGACAGTCCTACGTGGCAGTCCAAATGGGTTTTAAATGCCAACTTGGATGTCCTACGTGGCAGTCCAAATTAAATTTATTTAATTAAAAACTTATTTTCATCCCAACAACCGAATATCCAAATTAGCATTTAAAACTCATTTGGACTACCACGTAGGATTGCCATTAGGGAGGTAACAGAGTTTAACGATAGAGTGACCACTTCGTAATAAAACGATAATGTTGGTGACTAAAACGTAACATTTCAAACATAAGTGATTAAAATGTAATCTGAAGCAAATAAAAGTGATTATTTTTATAATTTACCCTTACAGATTTTATAACTTCTAATTTTGTGTTTGTTTTATCGAACTTTTAATTCTGTTTTTAATGTGAAATATTCAATTGCAATGTATATTTGGATGTGACGAAGACGGGTTGAATGGAGCTCACCATAATGCCTACGTGCAAATTGCATATTCCTATGAATTTGAGAGCCCACAAACAAATCTTTTCCTTCTTAGTACAATTACATTTTGTCATTTCTACTTGGCTTAAAGTGCAATGCATATGCTCATTCATTTTTAAATTGATGACTTTATTTATATATATAAAAGAAAGCCAATTATATCTATCTTCATTAAAAACCCAATTTTATATATTTTAAATGATGACTTTTTTTTTTTTAAGTTTTCTTTAAAAGTAAAAAAAATGCATATATTGGAGGAAGAAATTAGTTGTATCTTTTGTGTCAAATCCTTTTCTAAGGATCTATCCATGGATCCTACAATTTCCATTAAGTCACCATCTATTCCACCTTTAGATTCACATCAAGACAAGCCATCAATTTCAGCAAAAAGTCAAAAACAAATTGGGTGTAGAAGAAAAACAAGAAGAAGAAGAATTGAAACGATAAAATAAATAAATAAACAAAAATTACAAGACAAGAGTCTCCCACATATATTTCCTTTATGAATTAAATCATTATAACATGCTTGATTAGACCGATCAATCATCTTGTACGCCTACTGTACGGAGCCGTCCAAAAAATTTGTGCAATTTGCAATTGGCTTTTTCTTTCATAATTCAAAGAAGCAAGAACCACAAGTTTTTTTCTTTTTTCCTTTTTAGACCATTTCTCAATTACATATGATAAGGCTTATCCATTAAGAGCCTTTTATGATGATTTTCATGTGGTTTAAATTCTAAAGTGAAAGACAAATGAGAATTTTCTCAAATAATAACAAAAAGTGAGAATTAAAGTTTTTTAAAAATATTTTAGGAAAAATATTTTTAAAATATGTATATGAGAAATTTATTTTCTAGAATAGTTTTTAAGAGGTACCACAACACTTACAAATATTACGGTTCTTTATTGTTTACTATAGTTACTATAGAATCTATTGTCCAATCACTTGCTAGTGATGAAATGATTCTACTATAACCTTGACACTTATGGATGTTGAGAGATAATATTTTCAAGATTCCCTAAAAAAATCTTGTACATAGTTACTATGGATTTGACTTGATGCAGTCCAATTTATGGTCCAAATCCATTTGAATGGGTATATTATTTTAATTAAGGATGATATGGTATTTCAATTGGAAGCAACTTTTAACTAATATTTAGGAATGATGTTACATTAGAGAACATGAAGAGTAAGATTCTTAGGAAAATCTAGGATGCAAGTACTAAATGTATATCCAATATAAAGTATAGATTTGTGAGATCTAGCGAAAGAGGCTATAAGTATTATGCAATGGATCTTAATGACGACGATGTTAAGTGATGATGCTTAAAAACCAAGGAAGTGGCTATGTTGTAGTGGAGCTATTAGTAAAGCTCGAAGATATTCCCATTAGTGGTTATGGGATTTCAAATTATGCAAGTACATCAATGATCCTATGCCAACATATCATCTAAAGATTCCTTTAACCTTTCCCAAGGTTAACACCCGGTAGTTAACGATGCCCAATAATCACGAGTTTACAAAAGGATGATGATTGTATCATTGTTGGGAGGACTTGAATTGGTTAAAGCATATCACCTGGAGATGCCTGCATCTTCTAGTAGGAGACAAACTCTGATAAGAGAAGTCTAAAATAAAGCCCATTCATTTATTTAAAGAGTTCCCATAACTAGAATATCATAGCAATGATGTTGGAGATTCCATTGATGCTGAAGCCAATGCTAATGTTGAAGTCGATTTTGAAGCCAAAGATGACAGTGATCTTGAGCCAAAAGATAGTCCAAAAGTTGTTGTCTCATTAAGTTACAAAATCACCAAGTTGTTATTAAACCCTTAACCTTGACACTAATGAGCATGAATTTCTCAAATATGACCATAAAATGTTTGATTTGAATTGTAACACCTTATACCCGACCCGATTTACAAGATCCAAATATAAGATGTCACAATACTTACATACTTAAAAAAAATTTATAATATGCGAAAACCATAATGAATGCACCTCTTATTTATTTAAAATCCTTTCTAAGATAAAAGGGTTTAGACGAAACATTTATTGTTTTTTAGAGACTCTCTTTACAACATAAATGTTTGATAAAACAGATATATTTGTAGCATGTATTACTATTTGTCATTTGAAAATATGTTTCTAAAAGTGTCCCTCTGTATGCATTACATTTCCCTTGATCTTTCTTCATGGTGCATCCCTGACTTGGTCCCATCCAGCACACTGGTTCAATTCTCAAAACCTACATACCAAAAGACACCTATAAGTTCAAAGGAACTTAGTGAGCCTCACTCATTATTATCGTTAAGCGGTGTTGTAAAATTTCTCAGCTCAAGGGTTTTGGATTTCCTTTCAAACCTTGGCAAATACTTTTCTGCTTCTTAGTTGGCAGATAAGCATATGTCAATATCTACAGTTAACCATCTTTTACACATTTTACTCAACTGGTGGATCTCAGACTTTACACCACATTTCGAATCCCATTACACAATTTCTTTGCAAATAGTAGTTAGATATGCTTCCCAGAATGAAACTTAGTGGATACTACCCTTGAGGGATTCCTTTACAATACCCAGTAATTATCAAAACACCAATTACATCGTATCTTCAATTTAGTCTAGACAAGCATACTTGGTTAGAAGAATACAACATTTTAATTCAGGCAATAGAATCCCATACGACTTCAAAACAAAACCTAATAAATTATAAGTTTGGCAGACACTTGCACCACTAATATTCCAACTACACAAGGTTACCTGACATGGCAGATCATTATGGCAGAATCATTAAATGGGTATACTGTAGAGAACCCTTTCAGATAATGCCTGATAGACATGCCCAGATTTTGCCACAAGGGTGGAATATCAACTCGTTGTTTAGGCATTGCAAAAAGCATAATACAAACCTTCTAGAAAACTTGCCACAATTATTCCCCAGATCACTCCACCACCAGGGCTTTCTGAATAGTACACCATTAAGGTTTTTACGAAGATTCACTATAAAGGATTTCCAAATAATTCATCGCAAATGCTTTCAAGATAATCTGTGTTTATTGTCTTGGCGGACCATCTCTGTGGATGCCATGGGGCTTCTCACATATGGTTTTATACCTTCCCTCTCTTTTAGCGTATTATCATATGATGCCATAACCATGGACTTTCCACAGCTTTATTCAGTGATTTGCCAGATCGATTAGCATAATAGCTGTCCTACCTGAGGCTACACAATAAATCTCCATTTTTACAGTGATCTGTCTGTTTGATCAGTATTATAGCTGCCCTACCGAAGGCTACACAAATGAATCTCTTTCTCACCTTTTTATATAACCCAGATTTGTCAGGTACTAGAATCATATAACAGGAAAAATATTAAGAAATAACCACACACACATCAGCAATATCTTATATCACACAATGTCATATCATGCTGCAAATTGTTCACCTTATTAACGTATTTTTAGGCCTATCAGAAAACACACATACACATAATTACATGATATGCATGAGTCAGGTTTAAAAACTCACCAAATACCTACCTTAAGTTTAGCCTAGAGCTTCCGTTTCAAATGTTTGTCCCAAACCAGCAGCAGCAACTACTTAAAAGATCATAAGATTTCCATTACAATTCCCATTACAGATTTCACATCCCAAAAACTAGGTTTGTAGAAATTGGGTTGGAGAGCCAAGAATGGTCATGCTTTGCTTTTGAGATTAACGTTGTGGAATTAAGTTAAGTGAATTAATCTAGTTTAGTGGTTAAGTGTGTTGCTTGTGTGTGTGAGGTTCTGGGTTCGAATCATTTCCCATGAATTTTGTTATTTTTGTTTCTACTTCTATCTTTGAACTTTAAGCTTATCTATTTTTTTTCAACTATTAACAAGAATGAACACACTGGTTCAGTGGTAAGGCTTTAGCTTACCTAGAGGTCTAAAGTTCGAATCTTGTGTGTGCAAAGCAGAAATATCTTTGATAGCCTCTGTATGTGCCGCCCATATGGATAAAATTTGAGATTAATTCAAAATTTGGGAAATCTGATATGGTTAGAAAATAGATTAAGTGGCTAGTTTTTTTATAAAATATATATTTTTGGAATAATCCCAAAATTTTCTCCCCACTTTGTCATCCAACATCCCCACCTTCTTCCACGTTCTTTTGTTTTTTCTTTAATTCTTTTCCTTTCTTTTCTCTTTGGTTTGTTTTGTTGCTTTATGAAAATTTTGATTGTTAAGGATTTTTCTGCCATTATTTTACACTCATTTGTTCCTATTTGGCCGACCCTTCCTCTGTTTCTTGTCTTTCTTTTACGATTTTCCACTTTCTGCATTGTTGATCGTTGTTCTTCAGTTGGTAAGCGTTAGTTTTTATTTTCTTTAGTTATGTAATGATTTTCCCCGGTTCACATAGATAAGTAGACTTTTCAGTTTGGTTGGTAATGTAAGTATTGATCGTTTTGATGTTCCGATAGGAGAAGATAATAAGGCGTACAACGTTCCTCCAGTGAATTAGAGGATTTTTAAAAGTGTTGCTTTGTTTGGTAAGTTATCGAATGTTTTGAAAGGGTTTAATCTAATTGTTAAGGCCATTTGTTCATGCTTGTGGCAAAATTAATGGTTGAATTTTGGGTGTATTGATGCTAATTACTTGTTTTGAATGCTGGTTTTAGGTGCTAGAATTGCTGCTGTGGGTCAGCATAAAAAATAATAAGGTGTGTAATGATAATCTCAATAAACAATGAATGACGTGATGCCAAAAGTTCATTGTCAATGCCACACGACTGTGTGACCCACACGACTATGTGCTAGGCTATGTAGGCCACACGAGCTGGGACAGTTGGGCCGTGTAGGCCACATGAGCGTGTGGGCCCATTTTTAGTAAATTTTAGTTAGGGTCGTGTTTTGAAGTGCATTTTAAGGTCAATAATTCTGCAGGTTGAAAATGATATGTTTGATGTCTATTAAAAGAAAAATGTTGTTCTAATATGATTGCATAAATTCTGGAGGTATGTTGCCTTATAGAATATGATTCTGATATGTAAATTAGTAAGCATCATTGGCCTGTTTCTGAATAGTTAAGTATATATGATTTTTGGTATGTTATGCTTTGTTCAATTCCCATAGCATGTGGCATTGTGGCTATTTTGATTAAAGTTGTTTGTAATTATTGAAATCTGATATATCTATTCTTCAAAGCATGAAATCGCATGCTTACTAGTTTCTGTTAAAAATATGAATACATGTTCAACATGCTTACTGTTTTGATTCTGTATTTTCATGCCATGTCACATTGTATGGGGTTGGATAATTTGGAAAGGAGGAAGTTCTGGTAGTTTAACTGCAATTTTGGTGGCAATGTCCAGAATTATTTGTTGGTTTGTTTTTGGAAAGACAGGTTTTAGGGAACTCTAATTTGGTGTGTAGTAGAGGTGGGTAGGAAGTTTTCTGAAAAAATCTACATTACATTTTTTGAAATTATTGTTTTTTCATAACCATGCATGCACAATTTTTGCCATTTGAATTTAATGGGATTCTCTACAATGCTTTGATCTGTTTATTATATTATTTGTGGATGTATTTGAGTTTAGTTACACATTGAGCTTTATAGATCACCCTTTTCATGTCACCATTTCAGGTAATAGGTAGAATTAGGATTGGCGGCATTTGGGAACTCAGATTGCTTTTCTCGCATAAAATGGTTTGATTTACTAATAATTAAATGTTTGGGACTTTTGGTTTTTGGATTAATTTTCGATTTTAATTATTGTTTCCCGTTTTGTGGTGTTTTTGTTATTCAATTAGAGATTTTTGCATGATTTGTGTTAATTAAAAATAAATGCTTTGTTTTCAAAATTAAACAAGCTAAGGATTTTCCACAGTAAATTTGAAACGAGTTTCACGAAAGTTTCAAAATATGCACAATAGGCAAAACTATACGTTTTCACTTTTCGAAATCACAAATTTCAAATTATCAACTCCATAATTTTCCGCTGCAAAATCTAAGTATTCAATTAAGAGTTTTTTGTAAAAAAAAGTAAGTTCTGCGCCTGACTTTCCAAAGAAAAACATTTAAGAGTATTGCCAAAAATAATATTATCCGATTTCCAAAGCTAGTTTTTGGTTAGGGTTTTCAAACAGAAAGCATAATACCTCAAGATCTAGTTATAACAACTAGGTCGAGTTTGGGGTGTTACAACAAATATTTTGCTAACATTTCAACTACATATGACCCTTAAGTAGGGCCTTCCAGTAACACCTTTCCCTTCTATAATCGTAACGTTTAAAGTTGTAAAACTTACTAGAAGGTTGAATCATCTACTCATTAAACGAGATCTCCATAACAAAGAAGAGGAAGAGAATGTTGAGGTTAGAAAGAAAAACCTAAACATTAAGTAGATAGAAAAACCATTTGAATTGTTCCCTTCCCATAATATACTCTTGGTCCCCCTAATTTCCCTTTCAAATCCAGGGTAAGTAAAAGAAAATCCGAAAAAGGTTTAACTTATTATTGACCCATGATGGGGAGGGTCAAAACAATCCAATTGACCCCTGTTAAAAAGTGGTCAACCATGTTGCTGTGATGATTTGTTAAGTTAGCTTGTTTAAGTATTCAAGCAATCTTTCAAATATCTTGCTACACTGCTCTTTAGTTTGATCTCTTCTTCTGTTGCTATAAAATCCCAGCAACTCTCAACTAAACCCGATACAAAGCCCACTTGAACAATATTCATGCAAATGGGGCGTACTATGTCTTAGCAGTGTTTCACGTTCGGCGTTGTCTTAAAGAAAATTAAGTCTCCTACAATTTCCTCATACACTTAACAAACTCTTAGTGCTTAAACAAAACTCTGGGGCGTACTCTTTTTTGTCGTATCCATTCTTGAGTGAATTTTTTCTTCACTTGAAGACACCCTGAAATTAAATCCTTAGGTACTGCCAATGAGAAGATTCTTTGTTAGTACGTGCCAAAACTCTATCTCACTAATCAACTAGCCGAGTTGCGGATCATGTTATCATTGTAGCCAACACAAAATTAACATGCATTTTATTTCTCATTTAAAAATCTATTCTCGAAAATTATCGGTACCCTTACTAAAGTATTGATTATTTACCTCGAGTATCGATACTCATGGTAAAGTATCGATACCAAATTACAATATTGACTTCTTGCACATCAAAATATCACAAATGTATTGTTTTTATAACCTGAATGGAGCTTAGCTTACATTACCTTATCTCTCCAACCCATCCCAAGGCCTTAATGCCCAAAAACACAATACATATAGGTGAGTACTACCCTAATCATGGTATCAAAATTTTTGACATGTTTATGGCAAATTTCATGATTCATCAAATCCTTAAAGATCCCTAACGAAACTTCAAAGTAAGTTTAAAAACCTTCTAATCTAATCAAAACTGATTGAAAAACACTTTGAAACCACGTTTTTATTTAAAATCCTAAAATCCACCATTAACGATCCAATTTTAGGGTTTTCTTTAAAACAGGCAATTTAGCGACTAAAAATTTAGTTTAAAAGACTAGATAACATTTAAAAAAAATTGGAAAATGATTTGTTACCTTTGATGATGAAAAATCGAGTGTTTGATAAAAAAACTCAAGAAACCCGAAAGCTAAACAATTGAGAAATCTATGGTGTTTTGGGGTGTTTTTCTTGAAATACTATGGAGGTTTTTGGCTTGAGTGATGATAGAAATCAAAAAGATGAAATTTGAGAATCAAAATTGAGTTCTTCGAGTTTGGGAGAGCAAAGGATAGCAACACAAGGAAAAAGAAGAAAACTATTGTGAGTTACTGTAGATGGGGGAGGAAAATAGGGTGAAAATCAAAATTTGGTTTAATTACCTTTTAAAAACTCATAATTTAGACCTTTTACAAATCAATCCACTTTTAAAAATTAAATCTCTTTAAAAATCATTTTCAAAAATTAATTTAATTTTCAGAATGTCATAGACGAAAACATTTTCAAATACCATGCTAACGAAATTCCTGAGCTCACTAAAGCTAAAATCCCTAAAATACCCCTAAAATTCTTAGGCCCAGTTTTTGGGGTGTAACACTAAGTGCAATTCATCATCACACTCCACTATCATCCATTCAAATTTGGTTTATTAACCATTTTAGTCCTTTGAATAATTGTGATCTAGGTCCTCAAGAAATTTCTTACTTAAAACTCAATAGTGATTAGAGCATTAATTAACTATCTTTTCAGCTAAATTACTTAATCAATCTTTATTATATTTTCATATTAACTCCGTAAATATTCTTTTTTTATATTTAGGGCTCGGTTTATAGAAATGAGGTTTCAAAATCGTATTTTTGACACCACTAAAATTGAGTCATTACAAAATAAATTTCATTATCTTGTTAATTGAATCTATGATAACTAATGAATTTAATTTCTACTTGAACTTAAATTATTTAATTATAATAAATTAAATAATAATTCAAAAATTTAATTTAATCTCTATGTCATCTCTTACTCATAGTAAGAAAACACATTTACTACAAATAGTGATACATCCGATCTAATTTTCTAATTTGTCATTTTCATTTATTCATATTATCGATTCAAATGCAAATCATATAAGGTTGTATCGAGTTAGCGGAGGGACCGATTGGACATATATAATTAGGGCTCAAATAATTTGTAATTAAGTTTTGTCTCTTCGTTTATTAAGTACAACATTCTTTCTTCATGGAATCATTCAACTAAAGTACCATGACTGAGCTCTCCCTATTATATACCATAATGAAAGAAACTTATCAAGTGTTCGTCCAATGACCTAGTCATATGTGTGTTGCTCTCCTAAGATATCCTTAATCTCTTTGCTTTAAATTCGTTCACCCAATATAATATTATTTTATCTCACAATAACCATTATATCTTCCTTTATGAAAAATTTAATTACTAACATATTGTAATTAAATCATTAGTCTTAGAAAATTGACCTGTGGCTACATTATTTTTCCTTCTATCATGTAATGCCAATTAGAAAAGATCATTTACCCTTTATTGAGCTATGAGGTCCACTATTGTAAGTGAAGCTATGTCATGCAAAATTCGTATACCTAACATACCAGCTTTTGACTTTATTACCAATTGAACTCAAGCTTTCAATACATCAAAGTATACAAGTCATACTCACATAGTCTGCCACTTACTCAAGATTGAAGTAAGCCACACTATGAATGTCACAAGCGAATAAATTCATAAATGGATACAGGATTTATTCTACTTGGGTCATGTCCAATGTATTGTCAGTCCAAAAAATCAGATCTATGTCTCTATCTTCTAAGAGTCATCCAGTCCGAAACACGGTAAAAGTTATCTCACCAATTGGACTTGATAGACGACATAATAGTCTTTCAATCAATTTCTTTGATTGTCACAAGCGAATAAATCCATAAACAGATACAAGATTTATTTTACTTGGGTCATGTTCAATGTATTGTCAGTCCAAACAATCACATCTATGTCTCTATCTTTTAAGAGTCATCTAGTCCGAAACACGGTAAAAGTTATCTCACCAATTGGACTTGAGAAACAGCATAATAGTCTTTTAATCAATTTCCTCAATTTTGATTAGACTATGTACCATTTAGATTACCTAGTAATATAAGTTGTCTTTTTACATTATGATCCGACCACATAATACAACTCAATATTTGTTAAACATTAGGTAACAAGTGAACTAATATTGCCTTGTTCATTTTTGTTTGCATTGAAAAACCATTAAGGATAAATACAAATGTTGTTAATGTGTATGATGGAATTTTATTAAACCTTTGTTTAAAAATTTATAAGTATATTATGACGAAAAATTACATTAAGGAACTAGATCCCAATATTACGGTCAATAGATATTTTAATTTTAATTAGTCTAGTCTCTATGGGATACAACTCTACTTCCCTATCTACTAATTTTACTCTATTTTAGGCATATGATAATTAATTTTGGTGGATTTTACACCCATCACCCACCATAAGCACGCTTCTTGTATTATTATGTAATTGTCACAATAATTCTCATAGTGATAATGGTGTATGTCATCTTTAGGCTTCATGTCCCCATAGTTTTCAACATTGGGAGTTGTATATTTTGATGCAATCAAACGTCTTTCATAATTTGATGTATTGTAAAATACTATTGTTGGATACACAACAAACTGTGTGAGTGACCAAGATAGGATTTGTCTATTATACCCATTGATAAAATTAGACTAAAATGCATTGTTGTGCTCAAATGAGTCAATATGAGATATTAGACTCATTTGTATATTGTAGTTTATTCAAGATGTAGAAAATAAAAGATTGAGCTATACAAGTGTGATTGTTCCACAACATGTGTTCAATTTCAAAAAGATTATTCTGAACCACAACTTCCTATAACTTAGCTAGAAGTGATGCATATCTAGATGCCATTCATTATTTCTAATATTATAAGTGTTTACAGTCAATGTTATAGAATCTTATAAGGTCACACACCATAGTCGAAATAGTTGGAATTTGAAAATTTTAGGATTATGTTTAACTTTGTTGAGTGAGTTAAATTAATTAATAAAAATGTTCACATAATTAATTTAATTTCACAGGATTAAAATTTAAACAAAACATGTGCGTGTTTGACACATATATAATAGGTCCAATTAAAATAACGTGAAATATGTTTCACGCATTTTAAATTGGAGTAAGATCCATTTTATTAATTTTATTAAGTAGAGTGTCTAATAAAATTAGTTAAAAGAGATTTTATGATATTTTAAAATAAAAAGATCACGTTTATTTTGAAACCTTCATTAATCCTCTTAAAATGTTGTCTTCAATTATTTAAAAAAGTTAGAATAAAACAAAATTTTATCATCCCATTTTTCTTATGTGACTGAAATTCTTGGGCTAGCTGTAAAAGAGAATTCAAAACTATCTCTAAAAAGTTCAATGGAAAGTATTTTATTCGTTTCGACTAGGTGGATACAGTAAATGTCAAAATAGGAAGGTTACAATTGTAGTTCATTCTTTCATTGAGAATACCCTATCAGACTGAATCTTGTCTACTCAAATTGAAAATAAGTTATATTATGAATCTTCTACCATCCTATATCGTTATCTTGCACATGGATCTATGGTATGGGATTGTTGAAAATAATTTTTCGTTGCACCAACTGTTCTTCCACGACCCTACAAGGTACACATTCTAGAATATCTTCATAGGAATTAGAAGCACTAAGCTAAAATAAATTTTTAAAGTACATATTAGCAATCTTAAAATTTTACTCATACTTATTTCATCATTTCCTTGTATCCTATAACCCAACAATCAAATTGGTCTTTCCCTTTTAATTAGCTTTTGAATGAAAGAAAGTTATACATTGATCTTTATTCCATAGACAATCAGCTTTTATCCTCTTACTCTAAAAAGACCTTTGCATTCACCAATTGCTTAGACTATTATTCATTTAATCCAATGTTGATATTGATGGTAGTAGCTGAAAAAGGTAGCTATACAACCTAATTTATTTTCTTATTTAGTTACATTATCGTTTCTTTATGCTTTTCTATACCATTCACTTACCTTTTATGCAAATCTTGATTCACAATATAAACCTTATTCCTTACATTGTCCCATTTTCACCCACACTTTCTAAGACAATTTGCAATACCCAGTTCTTGAGCACATATTGCTTCTAATCTCTAGCATCTTTTTCTTTTCCCCATGCATCTTCTTATGAATCTACCTTAGTATCCAAACTAACTGGACAATGATTTGAAAAATTTCATGTCAGATATTTAAGTGTGTAATTTGGAAATGGGGTTCACCTTTCCTTCGATACCACTACTTAATCAAGCGTTTCTCCAATTAAATTATCCATTATCTTATTCTCTCCAAGTAAATCGCTTGTTGTAAATTTAATATCTATCAACTCATATTTTCCCTTCCTTTTTAAATGTGAATAACATTTCATTAAAATCTCCAAAACACATCCATGATTTTTCGATCCTAAATTTTAACTCTCGGAGAAGCTTTTTAGGTTCTTTCCTTTTGTTTTACTTACAGTTCTCCAAAAATGTTAGTTAACTATCAAGCTTCTACTCTATCTCCACCAACCTTCATATCTACATGGTTCATAAAATAGCTCAAGAAAGTGATCTTAACCAAATCCTTTTGCCACGTACCTAGTCCTTCTTGTAACATGCCGAATTTTGGGCTTAGACGAAATAGGTTTTAAACAATGGAACAGATAGGAGACTGCACATAAATTTTTAGTTGTGCAAGGAAGTGACATAAATGAATGTCTACTTCAGTGGTTAAGAGATTTAAGAGTGTTTGGAAGTGTCTGAGAAGTCAGGGGTTCAAGCCTTGGCTTATGCAAAAAAAAAATTATTTTAAGTGAATAAAATCCTTAGATCTAGATAGTAGGTTCTTAAAGTATTGTTGTTAAAATATGATACAAAGGAGTTGTTGGTCTAGTGGTAAGGGGCATCTGGAGTGTACATGGTGGGGTCTAAGGTTTGAGTGGTGGTGCATAAAAAAAAGGAGTATTTATTTTGCTGCCTAATTCGTGTAGGTGGTAGAGTTGGATTGAAATACTGCTAAATGGAGTTTGAACTGGTCATAGAGAGAATTGAGGAGGGATATTTGGAGAGATTTTAAGAGAAAAATGCCGGATTAAGTGAATATCTGATTTTAATTAATTCTTTTCCCAAATTCGGTTTCATTTTTTTCCCAGAATCCCTCCAACAAGTCTAACGTTACTCTCTTCCTCATCTACCATCTTTCCTTTTTGTTTTTTTTTCCTATGCCTCCATAGCCTAATTCTGTCCTTTTTTTTACCCACATCTTTTGACTGTAGATACGGCGTTTGAGACCATATAGCCGAAAAGCCAAAATACGGTGTTTGAGACCACATAGGCATTTGACTGTAGAGGCCTCCATGAGCAAATTCATGGGCTTGGGTCGTAATGGGCCACGTTGGGTCGAAATAGGCAGTGTGGGCTCGGTAGGCTTGTGGGCCCCACATGGATAAAATCCACAATTTAAGGCAAATACTGCACTGGGCTATGTAGATTCCATAGCTGTGGCAAAATCTGGGCTGAGCGGGCCGCACGAGCGTGTGGGCCCACTTGGGCCGAGTATTGGGCCTTGGGCCCATTTACACTATTATGACCATTTAGGTTAACTGAGTCACTCGAGGCGTCTGTGGACCTTTCGAGATGTCAATAAATGACTGAATTACCCCTACAAGGTAAAATGACCGAATTACCCCCACAAAGTAAAATGACTAAATTACCCCCATAGGGTAAAATGACTATTATACCCCTAAGAGATAAAATGACTGTTATGGCCTTATATTATGACTGATTTGCTCTATGATATGTATGACTGTGATTGAGCATGACATTTTACATACACATATGATATTATGTCACGACATATTGCATGGGGATGGGTTGTTATATTTGGAGGAAGTGTACCGTACTGATAAGGGTGCATGGATCTCCCAAGACGATTGTGGACCTACTGATGGTTATATGTCATTTATTTTACTGGCAGCTTTGCTGCGATATTGGTGTGTTGGCTGGGTGGGTCGATTTTATCCCCACATGGTGTGTTGGTGGTACGGAGTGGTGTGTTGGCTAGATTGGGATGGGTTGCATTATTGCACTGTACTGATACTGTATTGGGCTAAGGCCCACATTGTTACTGTATTAGGCTAAGGCCCACATTGTTACTGTATTGGGCTAAGGCCTACACTGTACTGTTACTGAATGAGGCTCAGGCCCATTCTGTCACTGCTTGTTGTATACTGATTGACTGATAGGGGATTACACACTGAGTTCCGCAAACCCACTCTTTCCTTTTAACCGTGCGGGTAATCCTCAGTCTTACGCGATTTGGTGCTGCGAGGGACTCGAAGGTGGCCACACAACTGCAGCAGTTCTACATTTGCTTTCATTTAAATTTAATGTTTATGTTGGGTTTTGTTTATGTAATAAGGCGTTTAAGTTTGTTTAAATTTTTAATTGGGCTATTGCGTACTTATTTTAAACTGCTAGTTTAGGAGATGATGAATTTTCAAAATAATTACTGTTTTCAAAGACACGAAATTTAGAGTTTTCAAAAGCTTCCACGATTTTAGATCAACCTTTTATATCAAAAGCAGACAACAAGGAAAACGTTCTTGCTAGATGATTTGTTAAATAATAATTACGGGGTTTTTAAACCTAGAAACAAACTTTTACCAACGAGTCCAGTCTTTCGAAAGACACTTCAATGTGACACGCCAGATCTGACCGTAACATCTAAGCCGGGTTTGGGGTGTTACACTTCTCTAGTCCCTTTAACACTAGCTCCCACCCTGTCATACCATAAGTATGCTAGATCATTTCAAGTATTCGCTCATGTAGCTTTGTCTCAAGAAGAAAAACAATCCAAAGATCTTTTGTTATGATAAAGTTCCTAAGGCTCTTAACTACTCGTGAGTTTTTAAACTTATGACAATTCCACGCTATACAAAGCCTTAGTTGCTAAATCCCACAACTCTAAATTAGCCTTAGAAAATATTGTTCCTTTTAATTGTGTCAACCTCAAAGCTTTCAAAGTTTCTACTTCATCTTGAAATTAACCACCATTACTGACATCTATTGGTCAATTAAGTTTTATTCCAATAAACCCCATCTGCCTTTTCTTCTCATATCACATTGTTTAAATCAATAGTATCATATTATCAAACCTATTGGGAAATGGTTGTTATATTTACAATGACCCCTTACAATGGCTCTCCTATATCCTATTGATTATGAGTTTTAAATTTATCCTCCATTTTTCTGATCGGTTAGCCACAAGATTCTTATTCTCTAAATTTAATTTTTTAACCATAAAATTCCTAATATCCATCTTAGTATTTGTAAACTTTTCCTTCTAATTTATATGATTATCCTTGACCATACTAACTAACCCTCTTGTCATCAGTGTGTTGGAACTAGTGCCCTTAGTGTAGTATTTTCGTTTATGTATACTTGTATTTTTAAACAAATTGGTTTAATAAAATATCCATTTATTACATTAAGTTTCTTTGTATATTGTCCTCAACAGTTTTTACACACAAAGCAAAATGGAAGAAAATATTGGCTCACTGATTATTTAATATTTAACTAATACTAAGCAGTATTACATGTTCGGATCGTAATACGGAAAGACAACTTGCATTAGTAGATAATCTAAGCATGTCATTAGTCTAATTGGAAATGAACAAATCGATTGAAAGACTAATATTTCATCAATCAAGTCCAACGAAGGAGATGTTCTATCTTGAACATCAAGCAGATGACTCCTGGAAGATAGAGACATAGATGTGACTAATAGTACATCGGACAAGACCCAAGTATAATAGATCCTAGATCCATTTATGGATTTATTCACTTATGACGTTCATAATGTGACATACCTTAATCCTGAGTGGATGATGGACTATGTATGCGTGACTGTTATACTTTGATGTAAGTGAAAGCCTGAGTTCAAATAAATAAGGAACCAAAAGCTGATATATTGGGTATACAACTTTTGCAGTATGTAGCATCATTCCACAATAGTGGAATTCATAGTCCAACTAATGGGTAAATGATATCCTCTCATCGATATTACATGATAGATAAAAATTAATGATTTGATTAATATTTGATAGTAATTGATTTTTCGTGAAGGAAAATGTAATGGTTACCATGAGATAAAACATGATCATATTAGGAGAACGAATTTATCCCAAAAAGACTAAGGATATCCTATAAGGGTAACACACTTATGACAAGGTCATCAAATGAGCACTTATTAAGTAATTTTCATAATGGTATATAAAAGGAGAGCTCGGTTACTATATTTTAGTTGAATGACTTCATGACTAAATAAGTTTATAATTAATAGGTGAAAAGCTGAAATTTAATTGTAAATTATTTGAACCCTAATTATATATGTATAATAGGTCCCTCCACTAACTTGTTGAAACTAGAAATGAATTGCTTATATAACCAAATGAATAGAAATGAATGAAAATGATGAAGTAAGAGAAATAGATCGCATTCACAAGTGAACGAGTTCTCGCTAAATACAAAAATGGCTTGAGAATTAATTTAAGGTTTTTGAATTATTATTTAAGTAATTATAGTTAAATAATTGAAGTTAAAAATGAAATTAAATTAATTAGTCATTATGAGTCTATTGAATACGAAAATTAAATATATTTCATCATAGATTCTATTACGATAAAGTTGTTATGACTTTAATAGAAATAGAATTGGGTTGAGAAAATTATTTAATTGAGAAATTAATTTAGTTAAATTATTTAATTAGATTAATTGATTAAATAATATTTATTTTGGGAAATAAAAAAAATATTGGGTTGTTATAAATTATAAAGTTCAGGAAGCACATATAATTAGACCCAATACATGAGAGACCCAATTTCCCCTGATACAACATGTGAAAGGCAACAACCCTAGTGGAAATTAAGAGTGTGCCCCACTTCTCAATTAGATTGGGAGTATGCTTTCTATTTAAATGGTATTTATCAATAGCTTATTCAATCAGGATTCTTGTACTTCCCTCTATAAATAGAGAGAACCAGTTGACCTAAAAAATACACTTCATAGATTATTGAGTTATTGTTCTAGAAAGTAGTGAAATTTTATTTACTTAAAATAAATTCTATTTTTCAGGAATTACGATATTTACTTACTTTTTATATAGAGGACTTATTTTCACACTGAAAGTAAGTAAATCGTTTTCTTTTCTGTGATGTAGCTCGTGTTGCTCAAGCTCATACTCGACACAATTCGTGGTATGATGATAGCAAAGAAGATTGTTCGGTTAAAAGTTAGGATCAATTTAAATTCGTCTTTCACCAAGCACATATACTATTCAATTAACGTTTATTACTACTATAAATATCATAAGAGGACTAGATTTTGAAAATTTTAAAACTTTTGCTATAACCGTACATAGTGATGCTTGGAGCCAACCTCAACATTGAAATTAAATTCCTTTATCTTCATCGTTAACTCTATCGCAATCACCTTCTCTACGCCTTACAAAATTGCATACATAAAAGAAAAGATCTATGCAATGGTTCCCCTCACAGGCTTTCTATTGCTTCTATTTATTATGGTAACACATCTACACAATGGTTTGAGTATCAATCCAAACACTTAGTCTCAGGCAAGCCATTTTACACACTATTTCATCAAACCCAACAATCTCTCTTATTTTACTTCCAATTATCTTCGCCATCTATTTATTCGCCAGATCCTAAACCTTAACCTAAAACAATATTTTATTAAACAAATAACCATATGCTTTCCAATTTCCACAGTATTCATCAGAAGTTCAAGGCAAATCATTCAATACTTTATTCTTATCTTCTTCTTTTTTTCTAAAACGAGAGAGAAAGAGATTTGTACGAGCCACACAACTTGTAAATCTTTGCAAGTCTCCAAACAATTTTAAGAGTATTAAAAATCGCTTCACTAGTACAAGATCTTGCCATCACCAGCCCATGCACTAAAGAGTATAGAAAATTTCATTGTTATAAGCATTGAATTGAATAAAAAAATTTAGCAGAGAACTCACGCATAATCTATGTAGGATAAGACTTGAATTTCGACATTAAACCTTGCTAACACAACCAAAATCTCATTGGCCCAGATTTCAAACTTCTATACATACTAATATTTATTGGTATGAATGGTCTACATTAATACTTGTTGCTTTGTTTATTTTAAAATAATGTAGTTCTATATTGTATAGATAATTAAAATAAATGCATTAACATGTAATGCCTGTTCATCTTTCAAAATTATAAATTTATTATTTTTAGTTTAAAATAATTAAAAGAATCAATATAAATTTTAACTATTTTATTAAATAAATTCATATGCATTTTGAGGGTAATGAAAATTTTAAAATTGAAAAAAGGTAATTTAACCTAAAATTAAAAATATATATTTGGCTTTTAATAAATTTGAAATTTTTAGATTAATCTTACTAAATATAAAATATTTATAATGATATTTATCTTATTTTCAAGTTTTAATCATTTTTATAGGTTCTGATTATATCTGCTCTTTTTTACACAATGCTTAGAACTACATATAGCCCCTTCCCAAACTATAAATAGGAGGATAATGCATTCCAGCGCACTTGAACCCACATCCTCCTACATTGGCAACAATGTTCATGCCAATCGAGCTAAGACTCAATTGACATGTTTGGTCTAATAATTCTAACTTGATATAGTGTTTTTTTTTCATTTATTAATTTTTTATATTTAATTATTAGTTTTTATCAATGATCTATAAAGTTCGTACTCATGTTTTATTATTGATACATGATGCAATTTCCTGATACTTGGAATGTTCAGATAATTGCTTGAATGCGAAGGATCGTCTTGAATGGTTCAAACAATGGTGGAAACCTTGACCCAAAGCACTTGAATGCTTTAAGGAACCAAAGTTATAATAGAACTCGACTCGCTTAAACTTGACAAATACACGAACCTTGGTATAGTAAAAGTCGCCACACCCTGAGATGGGTTACGGGATGATAAGACAATGAACGCCACAAACTTTGAAAAGCTTGATAAGTTCGGTAAGTTCAATTAAGAACTAGATAAAATAAAATCTCACAAAGTATAATTTTTATAAAGGTGATAATGTAACCTTACAAATGACCATTTACATAGCTTATATAGACTTTTAATTGGCTAATCAAATTTGGATTAACGCCATGAATTATTTAAATAATTTTTTGTGAATTCTGTTATAATTGAGTATTTGCTTTGGTGGTTATGTGATGTTGGTGTGTGTTTGAGGTCTTGGGTTTAAGTCCCACTATTAGAAATTCTGCTATTTTTTTATCCTAGCCTCATCTCTTTTGGGTGGGCTTATGTTATATTTTCAACCAACTCATATTAGAATGAGCTTGCTGGTTCAAATGGTAAGTTGTTAACTTGCCTTAAGGTCTTGTGTTTGAACCCCTGTGTGAGCGAAAGGTGTTATTTTTGCTTCTGTGAGTGTGTGCCGATTCTGTAGTAGAAGTTCGGTGAGAGTGAAAGTCTGTGGTGGTGGTTGAGAGTTAGTGGATCAGTTTAGTGAGATTTTTTACTTAGTAGGATAATGGGGTGTTAGGATATTATTTTATTTAATTTTATTTTTTTATTTTTAATTTTATTTTTTTATTTTTAATTTTATTCTTCCTTTCTCAATTATCTTTTCTGACGTTAGTTTCTTCTCTCCCTTTTCTTTTCTCTGCGATTTCCTTTTTGCCTTTTTCTTTCTATTTTGTTAAACAAATCAATTATTCTACTTGTTGGGTTTGGTATACTGGTTGTTTTTCGTTCGTCTTGGTAAGTTTGTAAGTTCATTTAGTTTGGTTTTCTTTCCTTTTGAATTGGTGTAATGGTGTGGTTAGGGAAGTTAAATTTCTTCAAATGTGTGTTGCTTAGGAGAAGACTATGAAGCAGTGAATTACGCTCCAACGGCCTAATATGTGATAGTGGTTGTTTTCGTTGGCGGTAAGTTTGTGTGCGTTGTTCGAATTTTTGTTGTTGAATTCGTAGATTAGTTGCTAAAACGATGTTTTGGGATACTGTTTTTAGGTCACGAAGGCCTCGGGATTGCTTTCACATCAAAATTGAGCCAGGTGTGTAACGAAAACGCGAGGAAATGACATTCGACGAAAGCCAAAATTTTGGCTTGTCGACACCACACGGCCGAGTGCCCGGTCGTGTGGTAGGCCGTGTGTGACACACGGCCGTGTGATGAGTGTATGTATCGTATGGGTCACACGACCTAGGCCAATTCAGGCGTGTGGGCCACATGGGTAGGGCCAATTTGGGCGTACGGGTCACATGAGCATGTGGGACCACACAGGTATGTGGGCCCAAATTTCAAAATTTTTCCTTAGGATCGCACGTGTCATTCTGATCGACCGTGGGCCTTCCGTAGGGTCGACATGGGCAAAACAGACCTTTAAACATGAAACATATTATTTTGTTAAATTGAAAATGGCTTAAATAAGGTTTGTACGAGATTAATGAGACAAGATATGTATGATATGCTCAGTCACGCATATGCATGTATTATGTCTGTTATGTATAAGCATGCATATTATATGTTATTCTGTATACCTGTATCTATGTTTGGGTGGTATATATATATGTAGAGGAAGTATTCTGTTAGGCGATATTTCGCCATTATTCTGGCAGCATGACCGTGATTATTCTGATAAGTGTCGTATGGACACTACGTGGTGTGTAAGGCTGGGTGGGTGTTTTATACCCCACGTGGTGTGTTAGGATGGTCGGAGTTGGTGTGTAGAGGATAGGGGTAAGACCTTGCATATATGTATGAGTCTGTTGTTAATCTGATTCTATTAGGGACTTATGCCCGTATATATTCTATTATGCGGAAAATCTGAGTATTATTATGTTTCTATTGAGTTACACACTGAGTTTTTAAAACTCACTTTCTGTTTGTCTGTTCTGTTTAGGTAATCCTCAGGCTTAGGCAGGTCAGTGCGACGGAGGCTCAGAGGTGTCCACACGTCCGTAAATTTCATTTATTTAAAAATTTTATATAAATTTCTAGTTTATTTTGAAAGTTTTTTAAATATAGGACTCTCTGGACTTTTTGGTTTTGTTGTTGGTTTTGGATTTTATTTAAGTTTCTTGTGACGCTCAGCAAAACAATTTACGAAAACAAATGTTTTTTTTTAACACAAACTCAGTTTTCAAAATGTAACGACTTTTAAACTTTCGCTACAACTTATCGTTTTACTTGAAAGAGCAAACAATTGATGGATTCATTAATAAGCATAATAATATGTTTTTCTAAAATGTGGACTCTTTTAGTAATAAATTATATGAGGTTTTAATATTATGAAATCAAATTATTAACCTTTTTTTCGTAACATTCTAGATCCAGCCATAATGTCTAGGTCGGGTTCGGGGTGTTACATTCGGCATAGAAAAGTGTTCACACTACAATTAAAAGGTTCACACTCAAGGCATTAAAATGATGTTCATAAACATAGGTAAATGCATGTATCAGCCGAATAGACATATTCCCATCTTAAATTCGTTCATGCTTCCTTAGCCAAGAAGAAACTCCATGTTCCATGAATGACCAGCTTTAATTCTTCTCTAATCCCCCTTGGCCAAATGTTCAATGCATGGCTCATGCACAACTTAATTGACGCATTAAATGAACCTTGAACACTTGAATAGGCAGCATGCATCTTAAAGGTACATCTCCCAACTCGGTTCATGTATGTGCTTGTTCAATGGTCGGCATTTATGTTGGATCCTCTCCCTTGGGCGTTCATGTATGCTATCATGCATGAATAGAAACGGGTTGGACAAATCAATCTCCCATGTTGCCATCGTCCATGCATATTGCATTATTCTTATGAATCTTTCTTCTTTAAGAAATGTATGAAGACATGTATTTAACACACCATATGATTGGTCACATGCATCCTCATTGATGGCTAATTCTTGAATATGCTAGAAAGAACCTATGCATGAATTCGACTTTATGATGAGCATTAATATGCACTTAAGTTGGCCAACCATTTAGTCCCTACAATCACATATAAATAGGTGTTAGTTCATTTCAGACAACCCACAATTGAAGCTCCATATGATCCCAAATGTGCTAGCATGCAGAAAACTCATGTATATCACAAATTGTGAACTTACTAATTTAGAACTATGCCCACAACACAAGTGACACACTTTAGCATGAATTCGATCAAAACCCTAGAAACTAGACTCTAGACTCACATGCATAAGCAAACACAAAATAAAACCAATTCACATATGCAAACAAATAATAATAATATCATTAACGTAGCAACATAAAGATAAGAGACATATGAATACATGCATAACAAAAATCTGTGGAATAGATTAAATAACAATTAACTTGACACCTAACACGTTAAAACAACAAAACATGAAATTATCAAACAAAACACTCGTTTGAAGAATCTCATTTTAGTTTGGGGCCCCTCATGCTTGAGCAAATCTTGAGTCCCTTTTGTGAAGTTACATGATGTGATTGGAATTACATCAATACACCCTTTAACCCTCTTCACATGTTTAGAATTGGGCCAAAAGGTCGAACTTTAGTTCCTTTGTAATTTACCAAGAAATTTTGGTCTTCAACTATAAAATATATGTTAGCTTAATTAAGTAAATGTTTTTAAATTGTGGAATCTTTCTTTAAAAAATGAATTTAATTCTTTTTTTACTTCAGATTTTATGAAAAAAAAGCATTCAAAATGATTTTTTTTGCAATTTTGTTAAATCTCTAACAACAGTTAACTGCACATGCCTTATCATGTTCACACTTTTATTTTGGTCTCAACTTTTAGGTCGCTTTCATTTTGATCACCCAAAATTTTTTTTTTTCAAAATATTGATTGAGGTAAAAAAACATAATTGATTTTGATGTTTTGAAATTTAAATTTTCAATATTAAAAAAATTAGAACTTTCAGCAAGAGGTAAATAAGTACAATTTGACAATTTTTAAAACATTATTTTGTTTCTATCACTTTTTCACTTTAATCCTTAATGTTTTTACCCCGATCAATATTAAAAAAATATTTTTTGGGTGACCAAAATGAAAGTGTGAACATGATGTGGCGAGTACAAGTTAAATATTGTTAGAGATTTAACAATTGAGTGACTAAAATGAAAACGCCCTAAAAATTAAGTGACGAAATTATAAAAATTTCATTTTAGATGACCAAAATGAAAGTAGCCTAAACGTTGGGTGACCAACTAAATAGTTTACCCAAAAAGAAAGTTCAAGGTTAAAAAGCAAACTGAAGCTCAAACATAGTAGAGGTCAAACATAGTAGATCTTCTGTTTTCTATGCAACTAGTTCAACCAATCAGATACAGTAGTTTGATAAAGTTCTTCCCCACTGCTATAATTAAAGCTTTTATTACATTTGCAAAGAAGTGAGTTTACTACACTTTAATGTATTTACAAATAATTTTCATTAGACTAATAACCTGTTGACTATTAATTTTTTAATTATTTTAAAATTATTTTGAATTTTTAATTAAAATAATTCCATTGTTAAGAATCATAATGAGGGTTAATATACAACCACGGTATAAATTATAGATGAAGAATAAATTATTATAGATTACAACATAGTAGAAGCATAAAAATTTAGTCAGATATACATCACTTTGATAAACTGTCAATCATTGTATCTTAACCAAGAACGATAGAGGGATTGGCACAGGCCCTACTCTCCTAAAATTTAAAAAAAAAAAAAGATTTTGACCCTTTAAAATTTATATAGTTTTAAATTGGTAAATGATAAATTTGTACTTTGCCTCTTAAAATGATAAAATTTTAATTTAATTTTTCAAAAATTATAAAGATATAAAATATTAAAATGATAAAATTATATTTTATCTCTCATAAAATTATACAACTTGATTTTGACTCATCTCAAAAAAAGAAATTCTAGCTCCGTCCCTAATCTTAACCCTACCACCATCAAGCCACTTTGACGGCAAAATTTGGTCAACCAATTGGCACTACCAAAATCATTCAATAGACCTCATTACATCAACAATGCACGAAAACCAAATCCCAAATGACATATCCTCTAATAATCTCAAAGTACAGGTTTGTGTTCATTATCTTGTTGCTCTATATTGATAAAGTTCTCAAATAACAATTCTCAACAGGTTTAATTGCGCACTTACCTTAACCCATCGCTAAAGTGGTTAAAACAAAGTTAAAAAACAAAAACTTTACCAAGGTAGAGATAGCAAGCGTTAAAAATAATAAAATTGATTTTAATGTTAAGTAATATAAATATAATTGCTAACGATGTCTTGACTTGTTGATTAAGGTTCAAGTCTTGGGTTTTAAGTACCTAGGTTCAAGTCTACTATACACAATTGAGATGTACGAGTCTCTAATCTCATCATGTATGGGTTTGGTCATATTATTTTTAGTCTCTATATTTTTCGAATTTCTAAAATTTAAATTTTGACTTAAACAACATTTATTAAATCTATTAACTGGCTTTTTCTTGAGTATTTATGGAAATAACATAATACATTTAACAACGCCATTTGATTAGGACTAGATTTAGTAATTGAAAAATAAAATGGTAAAAGAATATCAAAAACTAAATCTACAACCTACTTATAGTACAAAAACTAATAGCGCAATTTAACCTTAATAAAAATAAGCATTTAGTTTAATGATATCATTCTAAGAGATAAAAATAAGTTACACTTGTTTAGAGTAGTGATTAAAATTTCTCTCGGTATTTATATGATGAAATTCGATAAAAATTTAAAATTTTAAGTGTTTGATCAAATCTAATGAAGAGTATATTTAAAATAAATGAATCAAAATTTAGATATGTGTATACCTATCACATGGATAATTGAGATTTGACTAGTTAAAAAATGAAATAACCTTATTAAATTTTAATGACGTGTATTTTTTATAACATGTAATATCCAAATTGTTCATGCATTAAGTAGAAATGTATCTAAAATTTTATTTACACATTTTAAATATGCTTCACATCATATTGGAGTTGAAATTTAACACTCAATTTGACAACCATGCTAACAAAATGATTTAATTGAATTAATACTGATATTTTGATGACTCAATTAAAATATTTTAAAATACTAAAGACTAATTTAAAATTAAACCATAGTTGAGAGACCTATGATGGAACTAACCCTATATATTCTGTAATGTGGCTGATACCAACCTCAGCTGGATCATTGGCAGGAGGCATTAAGTACTAATTAAAGCCAAAGGGACTTTTATACTCAGCACTTTTCAACAGCAAAAGGACCATTGTAGCTGCACACTTGCCAATGTACCACCATTTGCTCCTATCTTTGAATTAATAAAAGGAAATATTTTATATATAAACTAATTAAACAAAAATTGAACTTGAAACAATTAATTTTTTTAAAATATTTAAAATAGTTATTTGTTTTAATTTGAGATTTTCTTAGAGATTGTTCATATTTTTAAACTACATTTTAATTTGTACAACCGAATAATGATAAAATATTTTGTGATGCAAGTTGAAATTTGGATAACCCTAATCTTTTCTTCTCCTACTAATAGCCAAAGATGTTTACCAAGGTTAATGAAAAGATTGTTGAATGATATATAATTCTTGATACTGAAATTCTGAGTTTTTTAATCCTGACAATTATTTGTTGCTTTCTTCCTGTTTTCTTTTATTATTATTGCACTTCTTACACACGTTGTAACTATTATATATGAAATATTAAAAGATAAAAACGATAATAGGTCGGTCATATAATTTTTCTTATTTTAATTATTAGTATCACGCTCTACATTTTTAACCTTAAAAATATTAAATTCAAACAAAACTTTAAAATAATGGTTGGATATTGACACCTATAACGAAATAAAAAAAGATCAAACACAAATTTTACGTGTAAAACTTCTCCGAAGAAGATAAAAATTACGAGCAAAGGAGGCTTCGACTTTTCACTACTTAAATAAACAAACGAGAGTACATTATGGAGAAAATAAACTTAAATGTACTAAACATACAAACTCAAACCTCGAAAACAAAGCCCTAACTCTCATTGAGTAAACCCGAAATGAGTACCAATTTCTTTCCATAATCACCACAAAAACTCATCTGCTACTACAGCTTGTCACCCCCAAAAGTACTACATCTTTAATTGCCTTATTGAAACAGGGATATAAGACCCATGGTTAAGTTTAAAGGGCCAAAACGACTAAAATATCTCTGAAGTAATTAGAGTTCGAGTAGGAAAAGATAGCAGAATTTAATTAGGAGAAAAAACTCAGTGTTTGTAGGAAGCACATCACCATGTCGCAACGTCTTCATTCTCGTCGTCTGTCGTCGTAACATCGTTGACTGACATTGATAAGTACATGCAAACTGTCTGTTAAATACGAGGTAGAACCCATATTAATTTATCTTGTTCCGAAAATCTTATAATAATAATAATAATAGTTGCTAATTGCTCATGTGATCTCATCGAAAACCGTATCGGTTTCAAGTTTCATCTTTGTTGAAAAAGAAAACCTTGAAAATAGGAGGAGTTGGAAATGAATATCAAATTGAAAGTCCATTAGATAAACATCACAATAATATAGTTTTCTGGGAAATACAGTGCCATAAACTTGCTGTTGGAAATGAAATCAAAGCTCCCCTATTCACTTGATGAACAATCCATGTACCTGTTGTATCATATTTAAAATATTCTAGAGTTAATAACATAAATTTTGACACATAATTTGTGATCATTTTTATATGGTATTATGCATCTTCTTTTGTTATTTTGTAATTCCATGAGCAGATCTCATTGACAGACATGTGAAGGACTGGGCTTTGGAAGTGTGCTTTATTTTTTTTTTTAATTTTTATTTTAACTTAATTTTAGGTCCAATAGGGTGGTCTGCATGTGCCTCTTCAAACACTTCCCAACTATGTTTCTTTTTTCATTTATCTAGTTTTCATACCACTTATATCCAAATCATTTCTTTATAAAAACTTATATATATTTAAATTGGAGCAGAAAGTTGATTTGATTTATTCTGAATGAGAAATTAAAAAAATAAAACCAAAGCTGAATATTTGTTAGATTTTTATTTTGACCTGTGAAATTAAAGAAATTATATGGTTACTGTATCGATGATGGTATCTCTGACCTTGACTATCAAACAAGCATTCATGCTCAAAATCTTGAAGAATGAATCGTGTCTTAATCTGCAATTTATTTTAAAAAAATCATAGTTAAGTGTGAAAGAGTTTTAAGATTCAAATCTATAATTAGTTAATTAAGAGGGGTTAGCTTAGTAAAAGAATATATATTAATTTTTATTGGACTGCTGATTACTTTTGAGGTCTTTTAAGGGTAGGGTCCCTTCCTAGAGCTGCATGGTTTGGCCTATATGTCTTTTTATCTTTCAATGACTTGTGACCATTGAGGTAGGGGTCGTTTATATATATATATATATACCCATGAGCTCGTTTAGAGTTAGAAGGAAGAAGCCCCTTTAACCATTTAGAGAGCTTCTTGGGAGAAACAATGGGTGTTTTAATGGTGATTGTTGGGATGTTTGTAATGGTGCTGTGTATGTGCACTGCAGTTTTGAGATGGAACGAGATGAGATACAGGAAGAAAGGTCTGCCCCCTGGTACTATGGGTTGGCCTGTCTTTGGAGAAACCACTGAGTTTCTCAAACAAGGCCCTAACTTCATGAAAAACCAAAGAGCAAGGTGATTTGAAACCCCCAAATCTTTGTTATTTCTTGCTTGTCTGCCCTCGATTTGAAAGCTGGTTGATAAAATAGCTTCCTCTTTGCTTTCTCTTTTTTCCTTTTATGGAAGTAAATGATGTTTTTATTTCACCATCTCATGGTTGTTGTCACTTAAAAACAGTTGCAAGAGGGTTTTCTTGTAAATGTAGCTTCCAAACAGTAAATCATTCAGGTAATTTATGAAAAACACTAGTTTGGTTTTTTAATATAATTTGTTTTGTTTATTACAAAAGCAGGTATGGCAGCTTCTTCAAATCCCATATTCTAGGATGTCCTACAGTTGTTTCCATGGATCCAGAGCTGAACAGATATATACTCATGAATGAAGCCAAGGGGCTTGTTCCTGGATACCCACAGTCCATGCTTGATATCTTGGGAAAATGCAATATTGCAGCCGTCCACGGCTCCACCCATAAGCAAATGAGAGGAGCCCTCCTTGCCCTCATTAGCCCCACTATGATCAGACAACAACTTTTGCCCAAAATCGATGAATTCATGAGAGCTTTCCTCTCTAATTGGGACAACCAAGTCATTAACATCCAAGACAGGACCAAAGAGGTCTTTTTTTTGTATTTGTATATGTTAATATCGCATTCAAAGCTTTTCATGCTTTCCTCTGTTTCTAATCTGCTTTCCTTACAGATGGCTTTTTTATCATCACTTAAGCAAATCGCCAGTGCTGAATCCAGTTCAGTAGCTCAACAATTCATGCCTGAGTTCTTTAAACTGGTTTTAGGCACCTTATCACTTCCTATTGATCTCCCTGGTACCAATTATCGTCGAGGATTTCAGGTAATTTGACAAGCAACTCATATATCATTGTCTTGTCATTGCAGTTCCATGTTTTACAGTCTCAAGCAAGTGGCATGTTTATGTTGCAGGCAAGACAGAACATTTTGAAAATATTGGGACAATTGATAGAAAAGAGAAGAGATAGTGAAGAATCCCACAAGGACATGCTTGGGTACTTGATGAGAAATGATGACAATAATCGACATAAACTAAGTGATGATGAGATCATTGACCAAATAATCACAATCTTGTATTCTGGTTATGAGACTGTTTCCACTACATCAATGATGGCTGTCAAGTATCTCCATGATCATCCAACAGTTCTTGAAGAGCTAAGAGTATGTTCACATTTACCTTCCAACTTTGACCTCTTTACTATCACTGTTTCATTTTTTTTTGTCTCTGGTTTTGATTCACTGTTATTTTTCCCACCAGAAAGAACATAGGGGAATCAGAGAAAGAAAAAGGGCAGATGAACCAATTGAATGCAATGATCTTAAGTCAATGAGATTTACAAGAGCAGTAAGCAGTTTGCAAATTTTTTTATTCAAAAAAAGAAAACTTTACAAAGAAAAAGGTGCAATGATTTGGTGGGCTATGCAGGTGATTTTTGAGACATCAAGATTAGCTACAATTGTTAATGGAGTTTTGAGGAAAACTACTCAAGATATGGAGCTAAATGGTGAGCTCAACATTAAAATATTCAAAAAGTGGTATTGAAATATTTCTTTTTGATTCTTACTTTTCTAACATCAATTTTATGGCCTCAAGAAGCTTAGTTTGCAGTTAGCTGCTCTTTTCAAACCCCAAAAACATAAATAAATAAAAAGTTTCCCTTAAATCACTTACATTGTTTAAGTTTTTATTAACATTAAATCCCAAGGTTTTTTATAACAATAATAAAAAGAATGGAAAATAAGATGTAAAGGAGGTGAGATCATCTTCCTTCGGTGGACCTTACCCTATCATGATTTACAATGGCATACCTACCAATCCAGCTAGGCAATTCCCTGGAAGATTCATTCTCTTAATTTTTTTTTATTATAATTTGTGAAATGATTGAATTTTCACCAATGGCTCGTCTTCCTTTCAGGATATGTGATTCCTAAAGGCTGGAGAATTTATGTTTATACAAGAGAAATAAACTATGATCCATTCCTATATCCAGATCCATTAGCCTTCAATCCATGGAGATGGATGGTTAGTGACCCCTAATTTTTCCATCAATTTCTTTTTTTTTTTTTTTAAATTCCATGAAATTTAAAATGATTGATGAATACAGGACAAGGGCTTGGAATCTCAAAATTATTTCTTGATATTTGGAGGGGGCACCAGGCAATGTCCAGGAAAGGAACTTGGAATTGCAGAAATTTCTACTTTCCTTCACTATTTTGTAACTAGATACAGGTAATTTAAATATTTAGCATTAAGTCATTCTAAAAGCCATTAAAAGAAAGAGAATGAAATCCCTTTATTTGTGAGTGCAGATGGGAAGAAGTTGGGGGAGAAAAATTGATGAAATTTCCAAGAGTTGAAGCACCAAATGGGCTACACATTAGAGTTTCATCCTACTGACTAACAGATGTATGTACATAAAGAGATATATAGACTAATCAAAAGGGAAGGGGTGGGTACTTTGTGCAACTAAAAATATGTTCTAACAAGGGTAGAAAATGATTGATTTTTCCTGTTTTCAGGCTCTAGTGTAGACTGTGAATAAGAATTTCTGAATTTTGTGACTCTATTTCCCTTTGTTCTAACTAGGATTACAGCATGTTAATAATCAAAGTGAGAGAAATTGGGAAATACAAATATGTTTTATGTATGGAAGTCATAAAAATCCCAACAGCTGCAGAGAAATTTCAGTTTTCAAGGATCTGAGTTTGGGACCTTTTAGAAGTCCTTCAATTGGACTACCTTTCAAGGATGTCATGGAAAGAGAAATTGGACCCATTACTATATTTATTAGAGTTACTGTGCAAGCAATCTGCCATTTCTTTCCTTGGCGAAATTGATGGGCTTTGGGACTTAACATCTCAATTATTCATGTGTTGGGCTATTTGTTCATGTCCGAAGGCCCGTTTGAAATTTTAAAGGTTTGGATAAAAATATTAGACCCGAAAAATAGGTTTGAGCAAAAAAATTAGGTTTATTTAAAATATGAATTAGGCTCGGACTTGAACATTCAAGACTTGAGCTTGACCCGTTTTAAAGTTTATAATACTTTATATTATGTTATTTTATATATATCATGTAATTTAGAATACACTAAAACAATAAACTTATACTAAATATATAATACTACTCTAATGTAAATACTAAAATAATTTAAGATGACTATATAAAAAATTTAGTAAACAAAAAATGTATAAAATTATAAAATATTAAAATAATATAATATAAATATTAAAAAAACAAAAAAAAACATATAGGCTGGTCTAAATGGGCTTGGATTAGCCTTTTACAAATATAGACGGATTTGGACAAATTTTTAGGCCCATATTCTGGACAGGGCCGAGCTTGGGCAAGTATAGAATATATTAATATTACGTTTAGATCTAAATTCTAACCCAACCTGACCCATGAGCATCTCTAATCTCAATCATAAGTTCAACACATTTTGTTTCCAAACAGATAACATATGTGTGAACAAAAATTAAATAAATTAATTTTATTTTTAAATAATGTTAAATTTTAACAAAATTAGTAATTATTATTTAAAAAATATATGAAAGTTATATTTTCATTTGTATTTTAACTTCAAATAGAAAAGATTTTATTTGTAAAATAATAAAGTCTTTAAAAATATTAACTTTGTTACAAAGGCGATGCGGAGGATAATAAAGGCCTCTTTAAAATGAAATTTTTAAAGTAATCCTTTTAGAAATAATAAACTTACAAGTTAACTTATGGTAAATACAGTTTGACCTTTATGAAAAATTATGTTTAATCCTTTAAATATGATATAATTATAAAGATATAACTGTAAAATTCACCTTAACATTTTGGGTTTTCAATTTATCCCTTAATTTTTTTTCTCATTCTCACCTACAAAGTTACAACTTTTTTTTAATAAAACTAAAATTAGCAGAATCTGTTAGTCAACTAATTGTTAACATTTTTGCTCGACGTGGCATGACACCTCACTATTGCTTGTGCTGTTGTCGCATTTAATACTAAATTTGTAAAAAAATAAAAAAAGAGAGTAAAAATTACAAAAAAAAATTTAAAAATTATAAAAAAATTGTAAAAAAAATTCTTGCCTACCCTTAAAATATATATTTAAAAATTCTTAAAAATATATAAGTAAAAAATTAAATGAAACCCATCTTCAACCACTGTACTGTACTGCTTCTTCCATTCTCACCGCCAAACCCATCATTTCAGACGCAAAATCTCCAATTTTTCAACCCAAATAATTTATCTTTACAACTTTTCAACTCTTTCATATCCTGCATATGCTTTCTAAAATAATTATAAGTTTAAGGGTAAACTATTAAAATAGTCACTTTTATTTGTCTCAAGTTATATTTTAGTCACTTATGTTTGAAATGTTATGTTTTAGTAACTTACATTATCGTGTTATAACATTTTAATCACCAAATTATTAATTACCGTTAATAGTATAATGGTAAACCGACGTGACACGTTAAATTATCATTTCAAATAAAATTTTAGGTTAAATCCTACAATTGATCCTTATATTTTTTCTCATTTTGAACAATTTAAATTTTTTTCTTTTAACTTTCCTTTTCTTCTATTCTTTTTGCTTCTCCTCTGCTTTCCTCTCTTTTCATTTTTATCGTAGTTTTTCTATATTTTCCATTTGTTAAAACTAGTCTACAAGCTTGCCTCACTCGAAAAAATTTTAAATTGTTAAAAATAGTATAGGGACTAGTTTTAACAAATGAAAAACATAGAAAAACTACATTAAAAGAAATGGAGAAGGGAGGAAAATAGAGGGAGAAACAGAAGAGAATGGAAAATAAAAAAAAGTTAAAAAACATAAAAGAAAAAAATAAATTACTCAAAATAAAAAAATATAGAGATCGATTGTATAAATTAACTTAAAATTTTTGTTTGAAATGATGATTTAACGTGCAACGTCAGCTTATCTTTACACTTTTAACGACAATTAACGGCTCAGTAACTAAAATGTCAAAACGCGATAATGTAAGTGACTAAAATGTAACATTTCAAACATAAGTTATAACAGCCCGATTTTAGGTCTAGTTGGAACAGTGGTTTCGGGACCACAAATCCGACGAGGAAAAATGAAATGGCCTGAATTTTCAGGGGTGTCGGAATGGTGATTCGAGATCACTAAATCCAACAAATGAGTAGAAAATATTATTAATTTAGTGAGTATAAGTTAAATGTGAAGTTAAGAAAATTTTTGAAATAGTGAATAGTGCACTAGAAATAAATATTAAAATAATTAGAAAAAACGAGGTATCGAGACCTCAGAGATTTTAAACCGAGCCATAAATATTTTTAGAAATATTTATGGAGTGTTAGAAAGTTAGTATTAAATTTTTGTTAAGAAATTTTAAAGTTCCGATAATTAATTGAATAAAAAGGACTAAATTGTAACAAATGCAAAATTATGGGAAATGATTAAATAGCTTAAATGATAAAAGGAAGAGGGCTTAAAAGGAAAATAGACCCAATTCCTATTTGGGCTGGACGGTAAAGGCATGAAATCAGCAAGAAATTAAGGAGAATTAAGGACAAAATTGAAATATTGCAAAATTACTTAATAAAGCTAGGATTCAAGTGGAATTATCTAGATTTCTCTTTATTTTTCTGCATTCTCATCAGCAAAAACACCATAGAAGGGTTTCCTTAAGCTGGTTTTTCATATTTTTACTGCAAGTAAGTTCAATTCTTGATTATTTCTTGAAATTTTTGTGTTTTTGTGACTTTTACAACTAGACCCACTTGTTGAATTCATTAGTTTTTGATTCTATGAAAGACGTTGAAAGTTGCTATGAATATGTGCTGCAAGTATATGATGATTTAGTATTGAATTAGAGCTTTAAATTGTTTATATGCTGATTTTATTGAAAGAATTGAATAGAAAGTGAATGTTTGGGACCTAATAGTAAAACAAGTTAGGGTTTTATAAGGAAATACTGAATTTCAATAATTATGAATAACTTAAAATGTCTAGGTAAAGTACTAATTGAGAAAAATTAGCTTAATTGAGGGGTTAATTGAGCAAGGACTGAATTGTATGAACTGTGAAATTTGGGGCAAAATGGAAATCAACATTTTGCACTAAAACAGTTTTGGACAGCAACAATAGTTTAACTTTGAAAAATCACCAAAAATTTTGGGAATCGAATTAGAGAATGAATAAAATATGAAATTAAAGCTTATTGAGTCTAATTTCTCATAGAAGAAACGGTGTAAGTAATGGAATTATAAATTGTGAGATATAATAAATTTTGTGAGACAAGGTCAGAATGATTTCGGATTCCCCTGTTCTGACTTTGGAAAATCATAAAAAATTGAATAAAAATAATTAGGGGCTTAAATTTATATATTTAAAATCCTGAATGAGTCTATTTTCAAGAGAAATAAATGGAAACATCATCAGAATCCCGTACGAGGAGATAATTAATTTTTAGTGAAGAAGGGTTGGAACTGTCTAGCAGTGAAACAGGGGAGACTTTAAAGAATAAACTGTACTTATTGGCTAAGCCAAAAATTCTGAAAATTTTATGGTAAGAAGATATATGAGTCTAGTTTCAGATAAAATTAACGGATCTTAATTTGGAGTTTTTTAACTCAAGATATAAATAATTTAGTAACTCTGACTCGGATAGACAGATTTGAATTTACTTATAAGTAAATAGTGAAAATATAGTTAATGTTATTTAAGCGTGTTATATACATTAAGGATGTGGAATGGAGAGGAGGAGGAGGAAAATTGGAAAATGTATGAATGACTTGTTTATAAATTGGTCATATATTCGATCATAATCGATAAATGTTGAATTAGAAATGATGTAATGTTTTATTTCAAATAGTTACTATGAGATTGATGATGATCGATTTTAGCTAAATTAAAAGCTAAAGCGATGTTTTCATTGCAAAATTAATAATTTCATAAATGTGTTAATGAATGGCATAATCGGTAAACGTTGAGTTAAATGGTAAATACGTATTAGTATTGAACTTAATGATATTGAATTGTATGAGAAGTAAATGGATAAAATTTCTATTGCTAGTGATATGATTTGAATTAAAAGAATTATTGTGATATTGAAATGTATATTGGATTGAGAAATTGATTTGAATTGTGACTTGTGAATTGCATGAATATAAATCGGGTCTCGTAGGCCCTATTTATTATGAATATAATATTTAGAGGATATATTGTGAAGAATTATAAAAGCATGTTAAAAATTTGAAAGTTTTAATTTGGATTAAATTTTATAATACGGTTAAATACATTTACAACTATATGTGTTCTGGTAATGCCTCGCACCCTATTCCGGCGACGGATACGGATAAGGGGTGTTACATAAGTGACTAAAATGTAACTTGAATTAAACAAAAGTGATTATTTTGGTAGTTTACCCTAAGTTTAAGGTGTCTAGAATAAAAACTTTGAATTCATCTTAAAATTAAACCCAAATCATGTAAAATTTTTACTTTTACCCTAAAAACCAATAAAACCTAGATGCAAAAACACTCCTCCGACTTCTTAGGGTTAATTTAGCATTACTTTTGAGAGTGTTTTTAAAAATGATTTTGAGAAGTACTTTTGAAAAGTTTGGTTAATATTTAAGTATTTAGTATTGTTCTCAAAAAGTACTTTTAAGAAATAAAATACATATTTTAGACATAGCACTATAAAGTAATAGATAAACATTTAAATAATATTCAAATTAGTTAATATTATGGTATTTTAATAAGAATATAGAAAAATAATTTGTTATAACTTGTTAATTTTTAATATATGAAATATAAATTTTAAATATTCTAAAGTAATTAATATTATTTATTTATAAAATTTAATTAGAATATATAAATTACATTTTAAATATTTAAATATAACTATTAAATATTTTAAATATAACTATTATTTTAAGAAATGTTTTTTAATTAATAATTTTATTTTAAAATATAATTTGAATATATAACACATATTAAATATTAACATAACATAAAAAACATAACAAATTAAAATATTACATGTATTTGGATTAAAGTTTCAAAAGGATAATATTTATATACCAAATATAAATATTAAAATTTTTATATGAATATTTTTGTAATTTAAAGTGAATAGAAAATGAGAGAGAAAAAATGAAAGATTTGTAATATTTATATACCCCTAAGCTTTAGGATTGTTCTTTTTGCCTTGGTCACATGTCAATGGCTCTCACCACTTTCTGCTTCCCCATATATTTGATTCTATGCTCATTTATGGTTGATTTTGCTTCTGCTTCTGGTGATTATGGATATGGTTCAAAACCACAACTATTTCACACACCCATGTTTCATGTGAAGGAAAAGCCACTCCCCATTGCTATTGAAGGCTTTATTCTATGTAAATCAGGCCCCAAAACAATCCCAATTAAAGGTATAATCCCTAACTAACAAACGTTGCATATATTTGTGAATTTCTTTTATATTATCACAACAATATGTTTAACAATATAAGTGTAGGAGGTGTTGCTAGGATAACATGTCTAGCTGTTGATGAAAATGGTTATCAAACAGCACCTTTCTCCATCTTAAGCAAACTGGCAGATTCGAAGGGATATTACTTTGCAACATTGTACCCTAACGAGCTCAATCATAACAAGCTAAAGCTTGCAGAATGTAAAGCTTTCCTTGAGAAATCTGTTGGATCGCCGGCACCCCTACGGCGCAGCAGAAAAATTTAATAATCGACGACCCTAACCACAGATCCATGTGTGAGGAACGAATCAGGGTGAAAAGGGTTACGAAATTACCTAATGTTGTTCTGAGTAGACAGCAACTTCTCAACAACGTGTAGTCTGATCTACAGTCGAACTAAGCTACAATCTATCGAGACTTCGACCTCTACGTGATCCACCCAGTTGACTACTAATGGAAGAAATCCCCAAAACAGTTTTGAGAGTGAATTTTCTTTGACGGCTGCTAGACCAAAACAAAGAAAAACGGGATACTTATATCCTTATTATTTATTTTTTAGGGTTTTTTATTTATGAATTAAAATAAATATAATAATATTTTAAACCAAAAATTATAATTACATTAATTATAATATAATTTGGTAAACCATATATTTATTTGAATTCATATGCTAACCTCATTATGTGTACAACAACCTTGTACATAATGTGTTGGAAATCAAATTAAATTAATTCTATAATTAATTTAATTCAAGTGACACCTAAAAACAATACCAACTATGGTTTATTCCGTTCATTTTAACTATAGGGTGTGACCCTGTAGGTTCTTGTAACGTTAGCAGTAATACTAGAACGATTCCAATGTTACAAACAATGAATGGCATCTAGCAATGCATCATTGCTACCTAAGTCACAAGAGATCATGATTCGACATAACCTTTTATGATTAACCTTTTATGCAATAATCCTTAAATCTTTTATCTCTAGATTGGACACAAGTCATGGAATAGTCACACTCGTATAGTCCATTCCGTGTTCCTTGATATTTTAAGCAGACTACGATATACAAATAAGTATGACATCTCATATCAACTTATTTGAGCATGGCCATGCATTTCTAGTCTCACTTAATCAAGTGGCCTAAGATATTACTCCCATTATGTAGGAGGGACTTATTCTATATCGACCAACCATATCCCTCTACATCGATTGTGGTATATCCAACACCAGCCTTTATAGAACAACCATTCGATTATACGTTTGATCGTATCAAAATATACTACTCACGATGTTGGGATTATGATGATCTCAAGTCTGAGGATCATATACATATTAATCACTATGAGTAATGTCGTGACAATTACATAATAATCCAAGAAACATACTCATAATGGGTCAGTCCAATATGTTGTTCTCTAACACACATATTCATGCATCGATTCTGATATTCCATATCAATGATAACTCTTTATCATCAATCAACTACATGTTAGTCTTAATGCATTATTGTTGTCCTATCCAACAATAATACTTGACTAAGGATCTTTTAAGAATAATCATATTATTCTTAGGACATTATTAGAAAACAGTTTATTTATACACACAGAAAAGAAACTGAAATAATAATGGTAACGCCTTATATTAATAAACATGATAAATCAAGTATGTTATTACAACCATCTCATGATTGATCTTTAGCCATACTCTAACAAAATCACCATTGGAGACATGCAAAGTTGCGACCGATGTTAACAAAGGAATAACAGGTGCTCCCCTCTCTTATTGTCGCCTTCTTGACAACAAGAAGATGACATTATATTCAGTCCCACCTTTCATATTCTCTAATGGTTATTGAAATTCTCCGACACAAACTTTTTTACTATATCCTCGAACTACTCGAGTATTCCCACGTAACTCGGCCCATGATTTCATCTATACAAGTGATATGTTAATTTAAACTTATAATAAATAAACAACATTTATTATATAAACTACATATTTATTAAGAAATTATTTTATCTTATCACTAATGGAAACATTATGGGTTGTTCACCCGAGGACGTAAAAATGGTAGTCACCACTAGGCTAATGACTGTTGTTGACACCATTTTTTTGACAAACGGGGTCGACTTGGATTTTGAAAAAGAAAACGAAAACGAGAGTCGCCACCAATCTTTTTTGATGAGGTGTGATCGGATCACCTCGAAAAGTGGTTATTTCTAATAAACGATTTGATTTTATTAAAACAACGATTTTGGTCCACGAAATTCAGAAAAACAGGTTCGGGAGTCGGTTACGTATGAGGAAGGATTAGCACCCTCGTAACCCCAAAATTTGTACCTAGTTGATTAATTAATGTCTTAGTGTCGAAGATTGAAAACTTTAAAGAGATTTAAAATACGATCCTTTATTGAAATGTTGAAAATTTTCGGGAAAATGACATATTTTACATTAATCAAGAAAGAGAATTATATCCAGTAAGTTAGGACACAATGTCTCAAATTCTCGACACGAGAATAAATGCCAAAAATTTATTCATTTTGAAAGATATTTGATTATCTCGGGTTTAGGAACGCGATCATGTCCCGTGAGTTAGAACACGATCTTTTGTTAATTCCCGAGAATATTTAAAAACTTTGTTTGAAATGATTTGTGTATTTGGATTTATCGAGAAAAATGAAACCCCGTAAGTTAGGGTACGATTTTTCAAATCTCAAAATACGAAAAGTAAATTTTGATATATCGAGTAAAATGAAACACGATGTCGTAATAAAAATGCGAAAACAAATTGCATTGTGGATACTCATAACAAAACAACAATAAATACGATAGCGTAAAAATAATACGAGCAATATCAATGAAAATAAATAAATGAAAGGGACAAAACAATCATATATGAAATAATAAACAACTAGGGCTAAAACATTTCATAAAAATAATGATGAACACATAAATAAATAAATATAAGATAAAACAATAATAACAATACAAAAATAAATTAAATTATAAAAGTAAAATATATGTATGTATATTTATATATAACAAATTTTAAAATGAAAGAAAAGATATAAATAAGTAAATAATAATATTAATATTAATAGTGGAATAACAAATAATCTAAAGTTTTAACAAGAAAAGATATATATATATATATATATAATTATAATAATAATATAATAAGACACATATATTTAAAATTTACATAAGTAAATATAAATGGAGATATAATGATAATAACAATAATATGAATAGTAATAATAATAATAATATATTAGTTTTAATAATAAAATAACCAAAATGCAAACAGAAGGCTAAATTGAAGTCAAAAACTAAAATTTGGGGTCAAATCGCAAATGAATAAAAGAGAAGGGGCCAAACTGAACGCGTTGATAATAAGGAGGGACTAAATGGGCAATAGTCTCTCACCCTCCAAAACGGCGTCATCCCAGTAAGGACTAAATTGAAATTGAAAATAATTTAAAGGGGTAAATTTAAAAAGTAAGAAAAACCTGATTGCTAAAACATTAAGAAGTGGAGGGGCTAAAAGCGCAATTTACCCTTCCGCAAAAAAACACGCGGATCCTTCTGGAGCGGGTCGGGTCATGCGCGGGTCAGAGTTAAATGGCGTCGTTTTGGAGCCTGTTAACGTTAGCCCAAAACGGCGCCATTTTTCATCCTATTTAAACCAAAATTTAAAAAAAAAACACATTTGCTGCCGTCCTCTTTTAAAAAAATTGAAAAACCTCCCCTTTTTCTCCCGAATCCCCTTTTCGGCCTAGGGGTTCCGGCCGTCAGCCCCGTTGTGTCGGCCACCGTGGCTCCACCGCAGACGGTGGTCGCAGCCACCGAAGAAATGGGTTTTTTAACCCTGCTTCAAAAATCGAATGAAGGTCGGGCCTTCATGAACTGAGGGCCAAAGGGAAAGATCCCAGCGCCCTCTCTCGGCCTGATTTCGGCGACCGAAGTGACTCCCAACGACGGCCGAGGGATCTGCCAGGTACCTTCTTTTTCTTTTTCGTTTTTGTTTATATACACAGAGAAAAAACACAGAAAAATAAAAATAGATCTAAAACAAAAAATAAAAAGTCACCTTAAATGTTTTTTCATTTTTTATTTTCTAAAATATTCGTAAAAAAAAGGAAGCCCCTCTCCCCTATAATGAATCAATCGGCTCTTTTTATAGCCGAAAATACAAAATAAAAGAAAATGAATCCCCAAAAATCTCGTATGTTATCCCATTTTTTCTGTTATCCTATTTGCTGTTGCCTCACTATTGTTAGCGATTTTTGCGGTTTGCTTGCTATTTGGATCCATTTTTTCCGTAGGTATGGAGGTTGTGGAGGAGGCGCATGCGCGCGGAGGAGGACTTGGCTGCAGTTAGGGCAGCAGCTAGGGCTTTTCTTCCCTTTTTGCTGCTGAAAACTGTTTAATTTTTAGGCCATATTGAGCCACTAGGGTTTTTTGTATTTGGGCTAATTAGGTTTGGATTTATTTTATTTGTAAATGGATTGTTTTTTTGTTTTATTCTATTAGTATATGGGCCTAGGGCAAAATTAGGTATTACAGCTGCCCCTCTTTGCTCGTTGTCGTGTAACAGGAACGGAGCAAAGACTTTTTAATGGCCAATTTTGCTCGGTCGTAGTGGACCTTGGTGTTCTTCTTCTTCAAGTAGCCTCATTCCATCCTACTACATCTTCGGAGGTATAGGAATTGGTGCTTCGATCCATTCCACCGCAACGTCGAGGAGATAGGATTTGTAACTCGTAACCTTTCAAGAGAACAACATTTGCTATTTTTAGTCTGTCCCACTGCAACTTCAGGGGATTAAACTTGCTTTCTTAAATTTTAACACTAGGGAGATGAGATTCGCTGCCCTCAGCCTTAATCTACTCCGCTATAACATCAGGGAAACAAAATTCGCTACCTTTAGCTTTAATCTATTCACTGTAATGCCAAAGAGATAGGATTCGCTGCTATCCGTTTTAATCTACTATGACGCCAGGAAAATAAGATTCGCTGTCCTCAGCTTCAATTTATTCCACTGCAATGCCAAGGAAATGAGATTCGCTGGCCTCAACTTTAATCTACTACGACGCCATGGTAATGAGATTCGCTTCCCTCAGCTTCAATCTATTCCACTGCAACGCCACGGAAATGAGATTGGTGTCTTCGATCTGCTTTGCTGTCAGTATAGGAAGGCAAAATCTGCTATCTTCAGTCTGCTCCGCTGCAAACCTAGGGAGGCAAAGCTAATGTCTTCGATCTGCTTCGCTGCCAGTACATGAAGGCAAAATCTTCTATCTTCAGTCTACCCCGCTGCAAACCCAGAGAGGCAAGGCTGGTGTCTTCGATCTGCTTTTCTGCTAGTATAGGAAGGCAAGATCTGCTATCTTCAGTCTGCTCCGCTGTAAACCCAGGGAGGGAAGGCTGGTGTCTTCGATCTGCTTCGCTGTTAGTACAGGAAGGCAAGATCTGCTATCTTCAGTCTGCTCCGCTGCAAACCCAGTGAGGCAAGGCTGGTGTCTTCGATCTGCTTCGCTGTTAGTACAGGAAGGCAAGGTTTGCTATCTTCAGTCTGCTCCGCTGCAAACTTAAGGAGGCAAAGTTGGTGTCTTCGATCTGCTTCGCTGTCAGTACAGGAAGACAAAATCTTCTATCTTCAGTCTGCTCCGCTGCAAACCTAGGGAGACAAGATCTGCTATCTTCGATCTACTTCGCTGCTAATATAGGAAGACAAGATCTGCTATCTTCGATCTAGTTCGCTGCCAACACAGAAAGATAAGATCTGCTATCCTCGATCTACTTTGCTGCCAATACAAGAAGACAAGATCTGCTATCTTCAATCTACTTCACTGCCAATACAGGAGGACAAGATCTGCTATTTTCAACCTACTCCACTACTTCCCAGGAAGATAAGGCTGGGGTCTTTAATCTACTTCGCTGCCAGTACAGGAAGACAATATCTGCTATTTTCAACCTACTCCACTGCTGCTCAGTGAGATAAGACTTGCTATCTTAAATCCACTCCACTGCAACTTCAGGGAGATAGGATTTAATGTTTCACTGACCTGTTCTCTGGGGAATATGACCTGTATAATTCATTTTATGAACCTAATTATGCCTAGTGATTAGGATGTCATGATCAGAATGAATCAAATGCTCCTAACTAGACGTGCATGAATGTCATTTGAATGAATGCAGAATTTTATTTTGAGAATGATCAGTACTCAAAGTTTATTAGGGTTTTATCACTGACGTGCCACAATGCCCTCTTGCTCGGCTGGCTTTTCTGAAGAAACACTTAGTCAGATTGCCCCCACTGTGAACTTCAAAGTTCAATCCACTGGGACGCAAAATTTGTATCATATTTCTCCCGCTGTGACCCAAAAGTAGAAAAATCTGACTTTTTCTTAATCCTCTCCTATCGTAATTCAAGGATACAGAATGTGAAACTCTTTTGTTCTTTACACCATTCCCAGAGTGTCATACCAATTGCTTATGCACAAATGAATGATTCTCTTCTCCAAGGAAACCCCTTTCTATTGCTTGGTGATTATTGCTTGCTTGTTCATTTAAGCCTTGTCATCAACCTGACATCTTGTCATTTTATTCAATCAATGTTTTTGACAACAAAATTCAAAGAGAAAGTCTTAATTTAGACTCTTCCTTCTCAAATTTCCAACCTTTAAACTTTGTGCGTTCTAGACAATAGTCCTGTTTTAGGTTCCTTATTATTTAGAAACTTCTAGAGTAATATGCAAAACTTCCCTTGTGAAAGTTTTATTAGTCCATTAATCATTATTCTAATGCAACATGCTCGCAAAAAGAACAAAACAATGGATAAAATAAAATTGATTTGAGAGCATAGCTTGCAATGAATAAATTATCAAGAATATTGAGAATAAAAGAGGAATTGACTTGTATCTTGAAAAAGAATAAAGTATTCCAAGAATAAGCAAATATAAATAGTATAAAGACTAGGTGCCCCAGATATCGCAGCTTGAACTTCTCTGTACAAACTTCTTGAAAATCATTCTGAGTTTGACATGTGTTTAGGAGATCTACAGTACTCTGTCGATGCCCTAAGATGTCGAGTACCCTTTCCTGCTGATTCAGGCATAGCAAGATCACCGCATGCCCCATTTTTATTAACATTTGAGTAACTCTGATCACCCTATGCCCTATTCTGATCAAAATTTGAGCCGCTTTTTTCGGGTTTTCAACTCAAATCCCCTTTGGTTTAAGGCGACCTTTGCGGGTTTTCACATTAGCCTCTCCATTTTTACTTTTTTTTGGACTCAAAGCGCCCTTTGCGGGTTTTCACCTTGGTCTTTTTTTTTAGAACTCAAAGCGCCCTTTGCGGGTTTTCACCTTGGTCCATTCTCCTTCTTTAGGTGCAGTATTTCTTGACTAAATCTTAGTTTACAGGGTTTGGCAAGTTTTTTACCATCCATCTCACTCAAGATTAAAGTTACCCCGGAAAATGCCTTCTTTACAACATATGGACCTTCTTAATTCGGCATCCATTTTCCTCTAAAATCCTTTTGTATTGGAAGGATCTTTTTTAACACTAAGTCTCCCTCGTGGAATTCTTGGGGATGAACTTATTTGTTATAGGCTCGCATCATTCGTTTTTGGTACATCTGACCATGATGAATAGCTTTTAGCCTTTTTCCTTTTATCAGGTTCAACTGATCACATCGCGATTGGATCTATTCTGTTTCATTCAACTCTAGCTCAACTAATACCCGGAAAGAAGGGATCCCTACTTCAATAGGTAAAACTACCTCCCTCCCATGACCAAAGAGAAAGGTGTTGGCTCGGTGGAAGTCTTGATAGATGTTCGACAAGTAATGGGGCAAATGGTAATTTCTCATGTCAGCACTTGTAAGTCTCAATCATTTTTTCGCAATCTTCTTATTATCTATTTCTGGGTGATACAGTGATGAATCACGATGTCTGAGTTTAAATTGATTACAGACCTCAACTATTGTGCTAACGCATTTACCGATACCATCTTATTTGGAATTTTATAACGGCATATGATGACTTTGGCGTATGAAGCAGCCTCTACCCGTTTGATGAAGTAATTAATGATCTAAAAAATGAAGCAATGCCCATTAGAAGCCTTCGATGATGATGACGTCTAGGCCCCATTTTGCTCAAAATTTGTGTCGCCTTTTTCGGGTTTTCAACTCCAATCCACTTTTGGTCATAAAGCGCCTTTTGCGGGTTTTCACCCTGGCCTCTCCTTTTTCTTTTCTTTTTCTTTTCCATCATTTTTATTTTCATTTCCATTTTCATTTTTTTAAATTTTTTGATTTTTTTATTTTTTTTGAAACTCATAGGATTAGGCTAGCCCTTGTTATCCCTTTCGATCAGAATCAATGCTTTTCCAAATAAAATCTTTCATACAAGATCCTTCCCATCCACTTTCATTTTGTATGCGAATGATCTTATTTGGTATCAGGCTTCTTTCATAGAGCTTTCTCGGCGAGATTTGTTTCTAGTGCATTTGACTATGACGGGAAATTTTGGATCTTCCTTTTCAGTTAAGGTAAAATCCAACAAAGAATGCGGATAGATGGCAACTCGACTTCAATGGGCAAAGCTATGATAAGTCAAAGAGAAAGAATTTCCACTGCATCGTTCATGATGTTAATCTTGAACATACTGCAAATTTCTGATATCGTGCTATTGTTCAGATTACAATATCAGTTTTTAACCCTGGCATATCCTATTATGACCATGCGAAGACATCCTTGAACTCTTAAAGTAACTTAACAAGGTCTTGCTTTGCTTCTTCGGTTATGTACGCTCTTTTAAGGTCAAAATCTCCATTATCTCCTCAGGAGGTAAAATTTCCTTCCTGCTCTACCATCCTCAACAAGTCTGGAGATATGCTACAATCTATGTCATTTTTAAAGTCATGAGATCCCCCTAAACACATGCCTCACTCAAAAGGAAATCCTGAGTCTGTCACAGCATCACTCATGTCATTGATATCTGGGTACCTATAGTAAGTACCAAAGAATATACAAAAGAATGTATGAATTTATGAATAATTATTTGTACAATATGATTATGAATGAATAAAAGAATAATGTGGAAGAAAATCCAAAAGAATGAAAGAATAATTATTCAAAAAGAATGAAAGAATATTGGCTCAAAAATAAGTGCGAAGATGTATTTTATTAGAATAACGACGTTCAGACATGAGCCTATTTCATAAAAGACTTCTTATTGCCTCTAGGCTAAAAGCAACAAGTATGTTCTGAACATTACCCTAAGTAAGCTCTAGATGCTACAGAGATTTCTTCTACAATCTGATTATTTAGAACACTCCCAAGTTTATAAGGGTGGATATCTAATAAGGTCCTTTTTCAAGTGTGTCTTCATATATGGCATTGATGTGAACACTTCCCAACATTGTGTGTATATTTCTCTCTTCTTTAATTTCCTCACAGCATTCCATCCCTTTGTCGTCCATTCTACCCTGAACCAAGGTTTTGAATTCCACGCACTCTTGGGTTTCATACCCCTTCTCATGATGAAACTCACAATGGTTCCTTGTCTTTCCATGGTTTCCTCTTGAATCAGAAATAACTAATCCCCTTCTTACCCTCACGTTTACCCCATTATCAACATGATTAGGTAGCAGATTAGATGAGTCATCGAACTTGACGATACCCCTATTGATGAACCTTTCAACTAGCTTTTTGAAAGTGGTGCAATTTTTTATAGAATGCCACGTGATTCCTGCATGATATTCGCACTGGGCGTTTGCGTCGTATCCTTTAGGAAATGGGGGCTGCATTGGTTTCAAGTAGAAAGGGGATACCACATGTGCATCGAATAAGCCTTAATATAGCTCTCTATATGACATCGGTATAGGCTTGAACTGAAGTCTTCCTATATTTGTCCTCATGTAAGGTTCTTGCTTTAAAGTGCCCTGATGGCTGGTGGTTTTTGTCTTTGGCTGCTCCACAGTGATTGGTTTTGAGTAGCCCCTGTTGTATATACTTGCATTATCCACCTTATTCCCCTTCTTTCTTGGGGCTTTTACAGTATCTGGGTGCTCTATTCTCGCCTATTTTGTTTCTGCTGGATCATTAAGGGCAACAGGATTGGTTAGATCACCTCTTAGACTAGAACCTCGGCCTGTCGAGTAATTCGTCGGTGTCAATATACCAGTTTGATATTGTTGGGGCCCGATAGTAAAGAGTGCCCTTTGTGGACGTGCATCTAGCTGAACCTGGACACTCATCGGGGTAAAACTTAAGGGATAAGTAGGGCCTTCACTATCATCCCCAAAGTGGACCACTGGGTTTTTTCCTTTAGCTAATGACTGAGTTAGCTGGCTCATCACACTCCTTTGGAATTTTAACATCCGATCTCTCACATCTTGTTGAAATTTGGTCAATTGCTTTTGTCTCTGTATTTGCATTTGCATTTGTATCTGTATTTGCATTTGCTCTAATCTCTCCAACCTTTGGTCTATTCCTTTAGTTTCTGCTCGAGTACCGTAACGATATTTGGTTGGTTGGTTTCCAGACTAACTGAAATAATTTTAATCAATTAGGCTCTTTTAGTGGACTTTAATACATATGATGTAGTGTAATGCAAATGCATGTAATGAATGCAAAAAGAGACGTTGATTCCAGTTCAATTCTTTATTAGAACAACTTTACTAGAAAACAGATCTCTTTACGTAAAGTGGATACATATACGGCTTCGCCCTCGATAATCCAGATATTAAGATGCATCTCGCGAATTTTCCAATAGACATCTACTAGCTCCTTTTTGCTTGATCCAGGTCTCAACTCCTTGCTTACTCATGCTCATGAGCTTCTTTAAAAAGGTTGGGATGTTTGACGACTCTTGAATAATCTTTGCTAACTTGAATCTTCAGGCAACGCAGCAAAGTCGTATACTCCTCTTTTTACACTTCTCGCATCACGTTTTCTTGGACTATATTCAGACAACCGTATTGTCTTCCACTTTATCAAGAAATCCGTTTTCCATGACAAGCTCTCTATTTAGCAACCGAACGTGAATCAACACCTCTTTTCTATGGTGAAACGTCATGCAATCAAAATGTCATGCAGCCAACACAAAACACAACAAGTTAGTATCAAGTATAAACATAGAATCCAATACAATCAAGAAATAATAAAACACCTACTCGAGTATCTACTAGGGTTTGGCGAAGTTCTTCCTAGGGCGAGTTCCTAAAGTTCACTATATGAGGTTTGACTTCTAGGGAAAAGGTGCCCGAACTAGCAGATTCCTCAATCCTCACCCATTATAGGCTCATATGAACCAAGTTCAGTTCAGGGGAACACATTTCTCTATGGTTGCACGGAGATGAAAATCTCACGAAGACATAGGTACGAATGTATCCCGAAAGCGATCCACTATCCTGCACGGAGGTGAAAACCTCACGAAGGACTAGTTTCTAACTCACACTTAGAGGGGTAAATTTGACCAACCTATGCAATGCAAAATGCAAATACCCATTAACATATTTGGACCAACCAAACAAACAAATTATGATCAAAATCATGAAAATAATGCATAATGGGGGAATCGTGATTTTAAAACAAATTCTGATTTCTCGACCAAAAGACAAAAATTAATCAATTTACGGCTCGACTCTCTAACTAGTCCCCAGTGGAGTCGCCAAGCTGTTGACACCATTTTTTTGACAAATGGAGTCGACTTGGATTTTGAAAAAGAAAACGAAAACGGGAGTCGCCACTAATCTTTTTTGATGAGGTGTGATCGGATCACCTCGAAAAGTGGTTGTTTTTAATAAACGATTTGATTTTATTAAAACAACGATTTTGGTCCACGAAATTCAGAAAAACAGGTTCGGGAGTCGATTACGTACGAGGAAGGATTAGCACCCTCGTAACGTCCAAAATTGGTTCCTAGTTGATTAATTAATGTCTTAGTGTCGAAGATTGAAAACTTTAAAGAGATTTAAAATACGATCCTTTATTGAAATGTTGAAAATTTTCGAGAAAAGGGCATATTTCACGGTAATCAAGAAAGAGAATTATATCTAGTAAGTTAGGACACAATGTCTCAAATTCTCGACACGAGAATAAATGCCAAAAATTTATTCATTTTGAAAGATATTTGATTATCTCGGGTTTAGGAAAGAGATCATGTCCCATGAGTTAGAACACGATCTTTTGTTAATTCCCGAGAATATTTAAAAACTTTGTTTGAAGTGATTCGTGTATTTGGATTTATCGAGAAAAACGAAACCCCGTAAGTTAGGGTACAATTTTCAAATCTCAAAATATGAAAAATAAAATTTGATATATCGAGTAAAATGAAACACGATGTCATAATAAAAATGCGAAAACAAATTGCATTGTGGATACTCATAACAAAACAACAATAAATACGATGGCGTAAAAATAATACTAGCAATATCAATGAAAATAAATAAATGAAAGGGACAAAACAATCATACATGAAATAATAAACAACTAGGGCTAAAACATTTCATAAAAATAATGATGAACACATAAATAAATAAATAAATAAAAGATAAAACAATAATAACAATACAAAAATAAATAAAATTATAAAAGTAAAAATCTATGTATGTATATTTATATATAACAAAGTTTAAAATGAAAGAAAATATAGAAATAAGTAAATAATAATATTACTATTAATAGTGGAATAACAAATAATCTAAAGTTTTAACAAGAAAAGATATATATATATATATATATATATATATATAAATAATTATAATAATAATATAATAAGACACATATATTTAAAATTTACATAAGTAAATATAAATGGAGATATAATGATAATAACAATAATATTAATAGTAATAATAATAATAATAATAATAATAATAATAATATATTACTTTTAATAATAAAATAATCAAAATGCAAACAGAAGGCTAAATTGAAGTCAAAAAATAAAATTCAGGGTCAAATCGCAAATGAATAAAAGAGAAGGGGCCAAACTGAACTCGTTGATAATGAGGAGGGATTAAATGGGCAATAATCCCTCACCCTCCAAAACGGTGTCATCCCAATGAGGACTAAATTGAAATCGAAAATAATTTAAAGGGGTAAATTTAAAAAGTAAGAAAAACCTGATTGCTAAAACATTAAGAAGCGGAGGTGCTAAAAGCGCAATTTGCCCCTCCGCATAAAAACACGCGGATCCTCTTGGAGTAGGTCGGGTCGCGCACGGGTCAGAGTTAAACGGCGTCGTTTTGGAGCCTGTTAACCCTAGCCCAAAACGGCGCCGTTTTGCACCCCCATTTAAACCAAAATTTAAAAAAAAAAACTCATTTGATGCCTTCCTCTTTTAAAAAAAAATTAAAAACCTCCCATTTTTCTCCCGAATCCCTTTTTCGACCTAGGGGTTTCGGTCGTTGGCCCCATCGTGTCGGCCGCTGTGGTTCCACCGCAGACGGTGGTCGTAGCCACCGAAGAAATGGGTTTTTTAACCCTGCTTCAAAAACCAAATGAAGGCCGGGCCTTCATGAACCGAGGGCCAAAGGGAAAGATCCCCGCGCCCTCTCTCAACCTGATTTTGATGACCGAAGTGACTCCCGACGACGGCCGTGGGATTTGCCAAGTACCTTCTTTTCCTTTTTCCTTTTTGTATATACACACAGAGAAAAAGAATAGAAAAATAAAAAAAGATCTAAAACAAAAAATTAGAAATCACCTTAAACGTTTTTTCGTTTTTTATTTTCTGAAATATTCGTAAAATAAGGAAGCCCCTCCCCCGTAGAATGAATCAATAGACTCTTTTTATAGCCGAAAATACAAAATAAAAGAAAATGAATCCCCAAAAATCTCGTCTGTTATCCCATTTTTTTTGTTATCTTATTTGCTGTTGCCTCACTATTGTTAGTGATTTTTGCGGTTTGCTTGCTATTTGGATCCTTTTTTTCGTAGGTACGGAGGCCGTGAAGGAGGCGCACGCACGTGGGGGCTCAACACGCGCGGAGGAGGACTTGGCTGCAGTTAGGGCAGCGGCGGCTAGGGCTTTCCTTCCCTTTTTGCTGCTGAAAAATGGTTAATTTTTGGGCCATATTGGGCCACTAGGGTTTTTTTGTATTTGGGCTAATTGGGTTTGGATTTATTTTATTTGTAAATGGACTATTTTTTTGTTTTATTCTATTAGTATATCGGCCTGGGGCAAAATTGGGTATTACAACTGTAGTAGGAGCAAACAACCACCAATTGATATTTTATCCGGTTCCATCGTCTGACACAACGCTCGGTACAATTTGACCAACACAGCTAATCCTGACTTATTCGTCTACTTTCTTTGAAGTGGACTAGGTGTAGTAGCCACCTTATGTGTTCCAAATTTCAAGATTTATCAGGTATTAGAATGCCCTTGATTAACCACAGGATGAAATCTTAAGCATATTGTTCTTTGACGACGTCAGGCGTGTCTGTAGGAAACTCTTTGAAATTGGTTTTCAACCACTTCATATCTATTCGGCCACCGTAAAACTTATTCGACACCTTCTTCAAAAATGTCTTACAAAGGTCCTCTTTATTGGGAATGACTACTGACCCCATGATGAATGGCCCATCCACCGGTTAACTAAGTTGTAAAGCTATGTCCTCGAGTGTGATTGTACACTCGCCGCATGGAAGATAGAAAGTGTATTTCTAGAGCCTCCATCTTTCCACCAACGTGTTGATGAGTGTAGGATTGAGTTTGCAACCCCCAAGCATACAAGACGCATGCAAGAATCCTGTGTCTTGCAAGTAACCACAAATTTCGGTGATTGGGCCCTTTGACAATTATGTATAAACTCTTCCAAAAAAACAATCATCTGTCTATTTATATCAACAAAAAAATATTTTAAATTTTTAAAAAAAATAAAAACTTTAAAATTAACTTAATTGAAAACAACGAAATTTAAAATTTCGTCTTACCATTATCGCTTGAGAGTCGAAAATGTGCTTGTCTCCAAAATGAATAAAAATTGTTATCATTTATAAAAACTTAATCGAAATGAATAATGTACGAAATAATCAAATAAATCTATAATATTTTTAAACAAGCGTATCGAGAAATTTAGAACAAACTTGAGAAGATTGAGAGAGTTGAGAGTTTAGAAAGAATTGAGAGAGTTGGATTTGAATAAAAAGAATGAAAAATGATATGGTATTTATAGGAAAAATAAAATTACCATTGGGGCCCTTCAAAAAATTCACCGTTGCCAATGTTAAAAAAATGACTATCAATGGAAAGCGCACGCTTTTACACACTCTCTAAGAACAACTTATTTCTCTAAATTAAAAAAAACCTAAAAGACCAAATAAAAAAAAATTGCATATAAGACTAATTTAACCAAATGTATGTACATTTATGTGTAAAAATAATAAAACATATAATTTGAAATTAATAATAGAATGATATATTTATACATGTAAAAAATAAAATAAAAAATAATTAAAATAGTATGAAATTAAAAATAATATAGATAAATGCATCTTACAAAGAATATGAATTAACAAAACATTGAAATATATTATTTTTTCTTCAAAAAAAATTTTAAATAAAAATTATTTTCAACAATTACATCCACTCTTCACATGTTATTTTTTTTAAATATCTATTTATTCGAAAAGGTTAAAAAAGCTACCAACTATTTGACTCTAAAAAGTGTTAAATATAATATTAGTACCTGAACTTGTCTACTTCTCTCAGATTAGTACTTATAGTTTTTTTTTTATCCCAAACTGGTTCTTGAAAGCGTTGGGCAATCACATGCCGCCACGTGGCGTCCTTTTATACCTCTTTTTTCTTTTCCTTCTTCTTCCCTTTTTATTTTCTTTGCACAACCGATTATTAACTCCTTCAACTGAAAAATTCATGGCTTTGTAGGAAAATTCATAAATTTCCAAATTCCAACGACTAATCTCAAAATCCAACAACCCTATTTTCCATTTTTAAATCTGATTTTGGTCCCTTTCACCTTTTGATTCACCATTTTTAGTTATTCATCTTACTTATCTCCATCTCACCAAAGTCCATCCCTTCACTAAAACCCAACAATATCTATATTATTGTCATCTCCATTAACCATAAATAAGTAAGCTTTTGAACTTGGAACTCAAATAAAGTAAATCTAAAGAAGAAGAAGAAGAAGAAGAAGAAGATGATGAAGAAGAAGAAGAAGAAGAAGAAGAAGAAGAAGAAGAAGAAGAAGAAGAAGACATTAGTACTGTAATAGCTCGTTTTTCAGTGGTGTCAGAAACAGTAGTTTTGGGGCCACCAAATCTAACGAGTAAGTTCGTAAATATTATTATCTAATATTTACGAGTCAAATATTATTTTAAAAAGGTTTTTGAATTGATAATTTATATTATATAAGTGATTTATTAAGTTTAAGAGGTAAGACCTTAAGGTCAAGTGGTTTTAGAAAATGAGGTATTGGGACCTAGTTTCTATAAACCGAGTCGTAAATATTTTTATAAATATTTACAGAGTGTCATTAAGGTGGTATTAACGTTTCGTTGAAAAATTTTAACTTTTCAATGGTTAATTAATTAAAAGAACTAAATTATAAAAATGTAAAATTTCATCACTATTTGATTTGAGTGATTAAATGGTTAATTGAATAAAGGAAAAAGGCTTAAATGTAAATTAAACCATAATCAAAGTTTCCAAGTGGTGGTGTTATGATTGAACCCACTAGCTTTTGGATTAATTATTCTTTTGTCCTAATTAGTTTAGGATTAAATTGTAAATAAGTTTATTTAGTTAGAATTTAATTTAATTGAAGGACCAATTGTGAAATTAAACATTCCTTTGATGGTAATTATGTCATATATTCATGTGATGGACAAATATGGACATGAATTTGGTGTTTTATTTATTTATTAACCAAGGGTAAAATAGTAATTCGATAATTAAATTAAATTAAATAAAATAAAGTTTGTATCATCTTTTCTAATTCATTTCTTTCACAGATTTGAGAAAGGAGAAAGCCATTGTTAAAGGCTTGAAAGCTTCGGCCAAACTTCATTGTGTGCATGTAAGTCCAATTTAACCCCATTTCTAATAATTTTTATGTTTTTAATATCGTTGCAATTAGGTCCAGCTAGCCTGTACCTTCGATTTTGAAACTGTTAAAGATTTTGAATGTTTCCATTGATGAATCTTGTGATTTTTTATGTTAGACGATGAATTTGGAATGTTGATTGATAAGTAAAACTATTTTGTTAAGTGATTTTTAATGAATTTTTCGATTAGGGACTAAATTGTTAAAATAGTAAAAGTACAAGGATTTTTTGTGAAATGGTTGCATTAATGGGATATTTTGGGTACGATGAACATTCGACTCTCAATTTTGGATAAAAATGGTTAATTTGCATGTTTTGGGCTCAGTGACTAAATTGAATAAAAGTAAAACTTTAGGGGCAATTTTGTAAAAGTGTCAAAGATGACCAAATTGCATGAAATGAATTTTTTATTTTCTAAATTTATATACTGAATGAAATTATTATTTTAGATCAAGATCGGGTGAAAAATTGAAAAAATGGAAAATTACAAAAATGCCCCTAAACTTTGGTATTTCTGCAATTTAGCCAGGTAAGTTCGTATGAACTGTACTATGCATTATGATGGAAGTTGAATATGTTCATATTGGTATGAAAAATATAGTTGTCATATATGATTATTGATGCTAATTGTTAAATGGTAAATTTGGTATATTTAAATGTGAATTTGATATGTGAACGAAGTGGTAAGTTATGTCATAAGTTTAGTTATAAGTTAGTTGAACTTTTGGCCAATTTATGTATATGGATATACAAGTTTAATGGTTGTGACTGAGGTGTCTTTTGGGCACATTGGTTGTATACTTATGTACTTTAATTGGATAGCTTTGTTATAGCATGGTTTGTTGCATTTTGGGTGCTTGATTATATGTGGAAAATTGGTGGTAGGTGGATGCATGTTTGGGTGAGAAAAATGGCTTGAGAGTGGTCTATTTTTCGTCCACATGGGCAGAGACATAAGCGTGTGTCTCAGTTGTGTGTGTCAAACGGCCATGCGACACGGTTGTGTGTCCCTTGTAGCTTTCAAAGGGTTACAAGTCAGATTGTTACACGGCCTGGCACACGGGCGTGTGGCTTGGCCGTGTGACCCAAGTTAGTGAGTTACACGGGCACGGACACGGGCTGGGACACAACCGTGTATCCCTACTTCGAATGTCCACACGGCCTGACCACACGGACGTGTGACCCTTGCATTTTGAAAATTTTCATCTTTTCCCTGAAGTTTCTATATATTTTCGATTTAGTCCTGATTTGTTTCTAGTGTTTTTAGGGCCCCGAGGGCTTGTATAAGGGACAATATGTATGTTATTGATTGACTTTTCTATGATTGATGTCGAGTTATTAAACGATTAAAATTTTTGGTTGTTTTGAAATGTAAACTCTGGTAATGCTCCGTAACCCTATTCCGATGAAGGATATGGGTTAGGGGTGTTACAAGTACTGGCTACAAATAATGAAGTAGTCAGTAACTTAGAAGGTTGGTTTCCCTCCAAATCCTTTCTTTTCCATTTTCGTCTTTAGACGAGTATTGAAATTTTTAAAATTTTTCTGGGTATACTATTGCTCTTCATCGAACAACACTGATTCTAGAATGGAATTCTTAAAATGGGACCTTCACATTTTGGTACTTTGAAGGTTCATTGCCACCTGTTTTGCTTCACCCAATTTTTGAATTTTCCCCCTAAGATTCAAATTTCGCAATGTGGGAATTGAATGGAAAGGTCTGTGGTTTTTGAAGAGGATGATGAGAAGTGGGATTTGGGGACGGAAGTGAATTTAAGGAAGAAGAGAAAGAGGACGGATAGAAGGAAAAGTGAGAGGAAAAAGAATGGAGATCTGCATTGTAGGGATTTTTTTTTTTGTTTCATAGTTTTGGAGTGGGGATTGTTTTGTTGGGTGGTGAGAAAGTGAGGGAAATTTGGGGGGGGGGGGAGTTTGACAGAATAAAGAAGAAGAAGAAAGATGAAGTATAAAATTTGACAGAAGAAAGAAAGAAGAAATTTTGGTGGTGATTGGATGGTGAAAAATGAGGGAAAATTAGAGATAAAAAAATAAAAATAAAAAGAAAAAGAAAAAGAAAAGGAAAAAGAAAAAAAAGAGGTATAAGAATATGCCACGTGGCGGCATGCGACTGGCCAACGCTGCCATGCCAACAAAAAATTAACATCGTTAGTGTCAGGTACCAATATAGTGGATGGAAAAAAAGTTCGGGTACCAATTCGGGACAAAAAAAAAATCATAAGTACAAATCTGGGAGAAGTGGACAAGTTGAGGTACTAATTTTATATTTAACCCTTCTAAAAAAATATAAAGTTTTCAATAAATATATATCTTTTCTAAAAAACCATATATTTGATTCTTAGTTTATTTAAATAAATGCTGATGTTTTTAAAAATTTAAGGATATGTGTTAATTTTTTTATATTTATCTATGTTGCTTTTGGAGAGAGAAAGTGAATAGGATGCGTTTTCACTAAAATTGACAATTTAATTCTTTTAATTAGATGATTAAATGTTAGTATTTTTGTTCTTTGAGTCCCATTCGGTTCCTCTCCTATTCACCTTTGTATTTTTATTCTATATTATTTTAAACTTTTTATTCTTAATTAATATTTTTAATATATTATCTCTTTTGTTAGATGGTTAGGTAATTGTGATTTTGTCCTTAAATCTCAAGTTCAACTACTATTATAAGTATTTTTTTGTATTTTTATTTCATTTGTTTAAAGTTTTTAATTAATTTTATAATTAATAAATATATTGTTTTCAAGTTTTTATTTTTAATTAATAACTCTTTTATTTATAAAATCAAATAAAAATATGTAATTATTTTTCTTTATATATAATATTTATATGTCAAATATTTATTTTCTCCATTTATATTGTGGGTATGGTGATTTCTAATATGAATTGAAAATAAATATTACATATATAAAAATTATATTTACTAAAAATAATGATATTTGTAATAATTATTTGATTTTATAAATAAAAGAGTTATTAATTAAAAGATGAATTAAAATTAAAAAAACTTGAAAACAATATATTTATTAATTATAAACATTAATTAAAAATAAAAAAAACTTGAGACAATATGAAATAAAAATATTAAAATACTTATAAAAAGAATTGAACTTGAGATTACAATTGTCTAACCATTTAATCAAAATAGTTAACATGTTAAAAATATTAATTAAAAATTAAAAACTTGAAAAACCATGAAATAAAATAGAGGAATTGACCCCGACTCTTAAGAATGAAAGTACTAACAATTAAACATACATGCAAAAGAACCAAACTATCAATTTTAGTGAAAACTTGTCCTATAAAATGCAGTAAAATCATAAAATGTAAGACGTGTTTTCAGTGAAGACACATTTTGCAAAACACGTTTTCACTCTCTCTACACATACAACATATATCAATAAATATAAAAAAATTCTACGTACTTAAATTTTAAAAAATTTCAAAATATTTATTTAAATGATTCTTTCTAGTCGGTGGTAATTAAATCATCACACAAACCAAGAAAATAAGTTAAAAAGAAAAACCACATTTAAAATATTGAAAGTCTTAAGCCTAAAATACAGGATTTCTTTTTGACCTTTTGAAGAAGCCCTCAATCCATGCAAAATTCTTAATCGCCTCTCTTTCTCCGTAAACTTGGGCCGCCTCGCTCATTTCTCATGTGTTTCATTACCCTCCCTCTCTCTCTATATATTCCCATTCCCATACAAACTCTTTTAATCAATCCCCAACAAAATCTATCTTCTATCTATTAACAACTCTCCTTTTTTATTTTGTTGTTTCTCATTTTTCAATTATACATAATGAATGAGCCCGCCACAGCAATAGAAGCAGCGGTAGCAGCATCACCACTGCATCAGCTGAAAGATGAACTTGACATTGTTATACCCACTATAAGAAACTTGGACTTTCTTGAGATGTGGAGGCCATTTTTGCAGCCTTACCATCTCATCATCGTTCAAGATGGTGATCCTTCCAAGACCATCAAGGTCCCTAATGGCTTTGACTACGAGCTTTACAATAGGAATGATATTAACAGGATTCTGGGTCCTAAGGCTTCCTGCATTTCGTTCAAGGACTCCGCTTGCCGTTGCTTTGGTTACATGGTGTCCAAGAAGAAGTACATTTTTACCATCGACGATAACTGCTTTGTAAGTTCCTTTCTTATTTGGAATCTGGGTTTTTTTCTTTTTTTTTTTGGTTGTCGAATCTTGGATCGTTAATATAATTTTATGATTAGGTTGCTAAGGACCCATCTGGCAAAGCAATCAATGCACTTGAGCAGCACATCAAGAACCTGCTATCACCATCGACTCCCTTCTTTTTCAACACATTGTATGACCCATTTGCAGAGGGTGCAGATTTCGTCCGTGGGTATCCATTCAGTCTCCGAGAGGGTGTTTCAACTGCTGTTTCTCATGGCCTGTGGTTAAACATCCCCGATTACGATGCACCAACCCAGCTTGTCAAGCCTCTTGAGAGGAACACTAGGTATTACTATCGCATTATCCCACTATTCCTTTCCACAGATTTGATGATTAATGAATGAATCTCATGATGAAAACAGGTTTGTGGATGCGGTTCTCACAATACCAAAGGGCACCTTGTTCCCCATGTGTGGTATGAATTTGGCTTTCGACCGTCAGCTCATTGGCCCTGCCATGTACTTTGGACTCATGGGTGAGGGTCAGCCTATTGGACGCTACGACGATATGTGGGCTGGCTGGTGCATTAAGGTACGTTGGTGTACTTTTTGTATTTTGCATAACGATTTTACATAAAAGTTTATAGAGATTAATGTCCATTGCCTGGTTGATGGTCAATGATTAGGTGATATGTGATCATTTGGGATTGGGGGTGAAAACGGGTCTACCGTACATCTACCACAGCAAAGCAAGCAACCCATTTGTGAACCTAAGGAAGGAGTACAAAGGCATCTACTGGCAAGAAGATATCATCCCATTTTTCCAACAAGTTGTTCTTCCAAAAGACTGCACCACTGTTCAAAAATGCTACATTGAACTGGCTAAGCAGGTCAAGGAGAAGCTTGGCAAAATTGACCCTTACTTTGACAAGCTGGCCGACGCCATGGTCACATGGATTCAAGCTTGGGATGGTCTCAACCCCACTTCTGCTTCTTTCTCGAATGGCAAAACAGGTTAGAAAATATGCAACATATACAGATCATGCCATTGTCACATGTTTTGAAAGCTTAGAATGTGCTGTACTGCTGAAGCTCCTAGGCCCAGTGGCATATAGTTTTCACATTTTGTTATTGTACTTTTATTTATGTATCATCTTCCTTTTCAGGAGATTTAGTCTGGATGTAATGTAAATTTATAAACTTTGCGGTGTGAAGTTACAAGTTGCAGGCATAAATTTATTGAAGGAGTTTGACAGTGTTGCGAACGAATAAATATGATGCTAAGTAAGTGCATGTAAGTGTTCTTTTCTCAATTATAAGAAGCAAGTTGATAAAATTAATAACAGTGGTAATAGAAATCATCCAAAATTACATGTATGTTAGTACAAATTTAACATCATATTGATGATAATATTTAGGATATAATAAGAAAATAATTAAAAATTCACTTATTAATTTATTATAAAAACTAAATTGCATTTATTTATTTCAATTTACTAATTACTTTGGTAAAATAAATAAAATATGATTGATTATATTTAATAAAATTAACCAAAAAAGTGAATAAAAGTTTATTCCATTGAAAACAAAGAAACACTTCAGTCGGATTTTTTAAATTTTGTTTTAGTTAATTAATTAAATAATTATTAAATTAAAATATTTCTTTTAAAAGTGACATGTCAGCTTCTATAACAAATTAATATTTGTGACGTGTACTTTTTTATTAACTAAAATCTACATCAAATTAAATAATCATTATTTTATTATATTTTATTCGTGGTCATCAATGTAATTAATATTTTGTATAATTTTCGTTAACACCATTAACAATTTTATTATAGGGTCTTGATCGGCCCTTTTTAATAGAGGACTTATTTACTTACTTTTTAATATTAGAGGATTGGTCAGAGCCTTTCATCATATTTTACATATCAAAATATTAGTAATGATTTAAAATAAATTGTTTTTATATTTTTATTAAAATATTATAATATTAACAATTTGAATATAATTTCAATACATATTTTTTAATTTACTAACATAATATCTAAAATGAATATATTTTAATTTTAAAAAATACTTTTGAGAAATTAAATATTCATTTTTTTGGGTCGAAATTAGGATATCCACTGCTAGTAACAGTAACTAATATATTTGCCGCAAATGCTCTCCGAAGAGTTAAATGGCTAGGACATTTCATGACCAGCTATTTACCTCTTTGGAAAATGTGGCACCCCAAACCCAGCGAGGAAGGTCCAACCCGAATTCGAAGCGTTATATTAGTCATTTACATGACTCTCCTTATTAACCACCAAAACAAACCACAGAAGCCACTATTCACACCATATGGGTACACGCTTAATTATCAATAAATAAATGAAATTAAACACGCAAACCCTAAAATCATGCTCTTCTAGCAAAACCATTAAAATAACATTCAAAGATAAAAACGTCTTTTTACATACGATACACGAAACATTCATAAAAAAACAAGTTTAAACATGCATAAATGCTATGGTATACCATTTAAAACATTAAATGGAAGAAAAGACTAGAACCGTAAGTAAAACTCATTTAATTTTGAAAACGAAGGTTAAGGACTAAATCATAATTTTGGTAAAATATCTGAAAAATATCTTTTTTTATAAAATTTGACAGTAAAATTATGAAATTAATCTTATAAAACTTGGTCATGCAAATTTTAAAACATTTTATGATTTTTAAGGGCTTGATTGCATAGTATAAGAGTAAGGACTAAATTGTCATGACTACAAAACATGCCAAATTTCCTTAATCTAACATATTATATAGCATACATAGAACACACAAAACATGTTTACAATCATTAAAACATACAACAACACAGTTTAACACTTCATCCAATTCTCTATACTAGCACCGATCCATAACCAATTTACTTAGCATCCCAGTTTTGCCTCCCATGCATTTTTAAGTGTATCAAAGGTTCATTTCATACCAATAAATCATTTAAAATTTATCTCAATGTCCAGCATGTCATTTCACATTCATTTCACATATTATGCAAATATCTTGCATACCAAATTACCATACATACCACCCATTAACATGCATACTCATTCAAGCATTTCAAGTGACATTCTAAAACAATCCAAAGTCCCAAAAACCAATTAAACAATCTATAATGTCTGATTACAATCCAAACAAAATAAAGTCTAATTCCCTCTATGTATGAGTACCACATTGCCTATATGTATGAGTCCCACATTGCCTCTATTATTTGCAAAATCAAACCAAGTCACCTACTTAAAAGATTGCCTTGTTATGGATCACCATTTGCACATTTTCCCCTCATTACACAAGCTATTTTTCTGCAAAGTAAATATAAGGGAGCGTGAGCTTTTCCAAGCCCAGTGAGTGCACAAGAAATTGCCACAATTAAGCATAGAATCCATAGTTGAAAGAAAACATACCAAATCATGCAACTACGGCATAACATCAAATATATCATAAGGCAAACACAATGATATATTGGCATAATGTGACATGGAAACATATATATATTCAGTAATTCATTGGATAAGCGAATCTCCAAACACTGCAAATGACTGAAGGAGTCATTCACTATCTCCATATAAGTATAGCACGAATGATAACACTCCACGCTATCTTCGGTGAATGGAGCTATGCTCTACATTCCCTTACCTCTCCATTGCTATCTTCAAGCCATTTCTCCCCATCATCAGCAAAAGTGGTGAGTACTCACAATCCTATAGCATGCCAATGATATCCAATGGTTCCACATGATCACAATGCCAATATATCTATTTATACACACAATCACTCACTGCTTTTTGCCCACTTTTACTTATTAAAAACACTTTCGCAATCATTTTCACAACATTTTTTTATGCACTCAAGTGCTTTTACATTTGCTTAAAAGAGCCATAATCACTTTGAAACATAATAGTGTGCATAAATTTAGCAGTTCACTTAACAAGCGCTGTCATATTCATATATTACTCCTTAAATATTTCACATGATTTTTAGCAACCTCACATACAAGCATCATAAGTAATAAGATATAGTACAAGTTGAATTACTTACTCCTGGACTTAGGTTAGGTGTTTAGACCAACCTAAGCCCTCATTCAACCTTAGGAATCGTGCCTAAGAGCTACAATTCCAACCACTCACCTTGTCGATGCCATTAGCCCAACCATTTTAAACGAGCTTTTCTTCCCCTTTCGCCTTGCTCGTAGAAGCTCTCGACGAGTCCAACACTTTTCATACACATTAAACACATTACAAACACATTATTAACAGCCTTAAACTCAAACAAACAACAACAAAGTCACCACTCTAAGCTCAGTTTTCTCATACCGAAAATCAACTCGTTTTTTCGAAATATAAGGTTTCCACACTTGATTTTTGTTCCTAAACCTTAATTAAGTTTCTGAACATCCTATTTAACCTATTAGTACAAATATAAACCTTTTATTTTACCTAATCTCATGAATTTAAAATTTCCAAAAAGATTAAGATTGTTTAAACACACAAAAAGGGGAAACTCAAAATTCATTAAAATTGGATATTGATCTATCAAGTTGAGTTCAAATACCTTCTATTTAGTTCGAAATAAGTTAGGAATAAATCAAAATAGTAGCTTTACTCATTAGTTCAGATTTTACCATTGTTGAACCAAAATTTGATTAAAAGCTTTAAATCTTAAAACTTTCAACACACTTAATTAAATTCGAATTAGAAAAAAAACAACCTTAATCTAATCATAATAAGTCAAAACATTACCTCAGTGTAAAGAAAATAAAAGTTTTAAAGTTAATTTGAAGTTGAATGTGAGAAGGTAATGACAAATTTGATGAGGATTTAATGATTTTTCTTTAAAATTGAAAGGTGTTGAGGTGTTTGGATAGCTAAGAAATCACTAAGGACGAATTAATTTTGAGAGAAAATATCATATTTGAATTTGAGAAATTTTGAATGTGAAGCTAAAATGAGAGGGAATGCGATGTAGGGTTCTTTTAAAGAAACAAGGGAGATGAACAGATTTTTAAATTAAGGGAAAGTTGCCTTTTAAAAACTCTTAGTTTTCTCTTATTTTTCAAATTAGTCCTTAGTTTAATTAAAACACATTTTTTCTCAATTTATTTTCAAACCTGATTTTATTTTTAAAATCTATTTCATGTTATTTAATAATCGACCACCTAATCTTAATTTCCACCACCTAATTTTAAACTTAATAATTATTTTAATATTTTATTATTAAACAATCTAATCTTATTTTTGGTACCTAGTTCTAATATCTGGTCCTTTACCCAATTCTACTAATCTAGTTTTTAGAATATGACAATTCTCCTGCTCTAAAAAGAATTTCGTCCTTGAAATTTACCTAAACTGAACAAATAAGGATATTGACGTCTCATCGCATCCTCGACCTCCTAAATGGCCTCTTCAATTTTGTGGATACGCCATAAAACCTTAACCAATGGTACGCTCTTATTATGTAGTACCTTAACCTTACAAGCTAAGATCTCAACTGGCTCCACATCATATGTGAGATCAAATCAAACCTCGATCACCTCAACCGACATAATATGGGATGGGTTCAATCTATACATTCGCAACATCAACACATGGAATACATCATGAATACACTCAGGTTCGGTCGGCAACCTGAGTTGATATGCCACCAGCCCAATCCTCTCGATAACTTTACAAGGTCCAATAAGTCGTAAACTATGCTTACCTTTCCGTCCAAATCCCAGAACCTTTTTCCAAGGTGAAACCTTCAGAAACACTCGATCCCCGACTTGAAACTTGATATCATGACATTTAAAATCTGTATAAGATTTCTGCCTACCTGAAGTAGCCTTTAATCTCTCACAAATCAATTTCACCTTCTTCTCAGTCTCCCTAATTAGATCTAGCCCAACAGTCTGTTGGAAAAAACGGGTTTGGAAAGCATAATAGAAAATAAATTTAGGGAAAAACTAGAGTTTTAAATTTTTTTCCAAAATAAGATCTTGGTTGTGATATCTAAAATAATAAACACTTAATCAAAATTGTACCTTTTCGATTCATCTAGGATGAGCAATTTAACTGAGTAGTCTTCTCCACTATCCTCAAGCTCGCATCTGTCCAGTGTTGACTCGCTTCAAATAAAAAAAATTCACAAAAATTACCGATGGGGTAATTTTGCAATTTCTCTAAAATTTTAGGTCAAGTTGTAAATTAGAAAAACATCTCTAGAAATATTCTGGAATAATCTCTTCAAAGAATCTTCTTTCTACAACTTTATCTTGAATTCAAGTGTGTGTAAATAATGACTCAAGACTCTCTTTATATAGGGATAATTTACAGAGTTCAACTATGATTAAACTTAATCACTTTAATATTAAATTAATATAATATTTTTCAAGATAAATATTAGATTAAATTTAATATTAAATCTTATTAAAATAATAGAATGTTTATCTACAAGATAAATATTAAATTAAATTTAATATTAAGATAATCACTTTAATATTAAATTAATAAAATACTATTTAGATAAATATTAAATTCTCTGGTAGAGTCCTAGTAGGAGTGTAACTCTTCCACTACTCAACCACTGATGACCAACCGCTGCCAGCCACCGGGACACTGTTGTCGCTTTTGCTGGCATCTCCGTGTTCGGTGATGCAGGTCCGACACCCTTACAGCACCTTGAGTCAGTTTGGCTGCTACCGGTCTGGATCAATGACGACCCGACTGGTCTGGTCTAGCCACCGATTGGACCGTCAGTCTGATTTCACATGCCGGGCCTAATTCAACCAGTTTTTGGGTCTTAGTCTCAGTTTTGGGCTCCTAGGTCCAATTTTCAAGTTCAATTACCCATTGAGCAAATTGTATAACTTGAAAATTAATTTCCAAAATATCATATTAATTTTAAATGATTTGATTAATTTAATTTTACTTTATTAAAATTAATTTTTTTAAAAATCACTTAGATTTTCCAAATTTATTTTTTAAGAAAATTATTTAATCAAATTCTCTAGTTGAATAATTCTTACGACCACCTAATTTAATTCCACATTGAATAAATTGACACAATTAAATTATTCCCAAAGTCATAGAATTTTCTTCTGATTCAAATGCAGTCTGATCGAGCTTTTGTTGATCTAGTAGAGGGACTAATCAGACATATACAATTAGGCTCTAGTGATTGTAATCATGTCTAGAAGCATCGTTCCAATAATTCACAATTACTTAATCATGGAGTTAGTCCACAAGAAGTACCATGATTGAAAACTCCTTATTTTATACTTTTTACGAAAGCAGTTCATCTAATTGTTTTGTCCAATAACCTCGTCATATGTGTGTTACCCTCATATGATATCCTTGATTCCTTTGAGTTAACTCAATACGGTCCTATTTTATCTCATTGTCACCATTGTATCTTAATGATTAATATGATCACTGTCAACAAATGTCTGTGATAAATTGCTCATTCGAGAACTAGAAACCCGTGGTCATGTTTCATATTTATCAATCCATACAATGCCAATGAGAAGATATCATTAAAACTTTAATTGAGCTATGAATTCCACTATTACTAGTAAAACCATGCCATACACAAGTCATGTACCCAACATACCGGCTATGGGCTCGATCATCTTTAGAGCATAAGCCTCTAGTTATATCAAAGCACATGAGTTGCATACGCATGGTCAGCGGCTAACTCAGGATTTAGGTAAATCACACCATGAATGTCACAAGTGAATTAATTCACAAATGGATTCAAAATTAATTCATATTGGGTCCAATACAAAGCATCATTCTACCAATGAATACATCTATGTCTCTACTCATGGACTCAACTGCTCCAGTAGCCAAGACTAGCCATCTCTCTAATTGGAATTGTATACGACATAATAATCCTTCTCAGTATTTGAATCAAATGCTCACTTTGATTCTTTTACAGGACTACAGATTTAGATTTTTTACTGAAGTAAGTCATCTTTCTCGCAATGTAAATGTTCTTTACAATGCCACTTGTCTTCAATTTGAACTTTAGATAATCAATGAGCTAATATTTGCTTGTCACAATTTCGCTATGCATGCAAAATATAAAATACATAAATACAAAAAACATAATAGTGAAATTTGAAATGTGAAATTAACTTAATTTACTTATTCATCATTCAAATAAATAGAAAACATTTACATGTTTACTACAATATGAACACATTTCCCAACACAGTCCGTTTTTCATCCAACTCTGCCCAACATAAAGGAGTTCTACACTTCTTACCATACAAAGCCACAAACGGTGCCATCTAAATACTCGTCTAAAAATTGTTATTGTAGTAGAACTCTACTAAAGACAAATATCTCGCCCAACTGCCATTAAAATCGATAACATAGCTACGCAACATGTCCTAAAGAATCTGAATCACCCTTTTCTGACTGGCCATCTATCTAAGGATGATAAGTCATACTAAAATTAAGCTTCAAACCTAAAGCTTCTTGAAGATTCCTCTAAAATCTCGAAGTGAAAACCAAATCTTTGTAAAACAAATAGAAATAGGTACACCATGTAGTCAGACAATCTCAGCTATATACAGGTCTGCCATCTTCTTCATTGAGTAATTAGGACACACTACTAGATAATATGCACTCTTTGATAATCGATTGACAATCACCCAAATCGAATCCTTCTTTGTTAGGGTTAGAGGCAAGCCCAAAACAAAGTCCATCGTGATTCTCTTCCTGTTCCACTCAAGAATCTTAATTGGCTGAAGCAAACCTGAAGGATATTGATGTTCCACCTTCACCCTCTGACAAACTAAACATCTAACTATAAAATCTATCACATCCCGCTTCAATCCGGGCCACCAATACAACTCTTAAAGATCTCGATACATCTTATCACTACTAGGATACATAGCATATGGGTTACTATGCACTTCAATAAAAATTCATACCTAAACTCTATATCAATAGACACACAAATTCTCCCTCAAAAATTCAAAATACCATCAGAATTCAGCTCAAAGTCTCCACCACTACCTTCCTCAACTTGTTGAATCCTCTTCCCCAAACTATCATCAACCAACTGTCTCTCATTGATTTGTAGCAACAAAATCGGCTTTACCTGAATTTCAACCAATAAACCACCATCACCTGTCATACTGAGACGTCCAAACATCGCTCGTAGCTCAACTATCAATTTTTGGCTTAAGGCATCAGCAACAACATTCGCTTTGCCGGAATGATACTCAATCACACAATCGTAGTCTTTCAATGGCTTAATCAAATGCCTTTGTCTCAAGTTCAACTTCTCCCACACGAGGAGATACTTAATACTCTTGTGATCAGTGTAAATGACACACCTCTCACCATACAGATAATGTCACCAGATCTTGAGCGTAAAAACCACTTCAACTAACTCAAAATCATGGGTCGGATAGTTACACTTATGTCATTTCAATTGTCTCTAGGCATAAGCTACCACCTTACCATATTGCATTAGTAAACAACCAAGACCCGTATATGATGCATCATTGTAGACTACATACTCCTTTTTAGACTCTGGTTGAATCAACACTAACGCCTTAATCAAAAATGGCTTGAGCCTTTCGAAACTCCTCTGTTTCTCATTTGTTCAGTCAAACACCACATTTTTTTGAAGTAGCTTCATTAAGGGTACAACCATGATATAGAACCCCTCGACGAATCTATGATAGTAACCAGCCAAACTGAAGAAGCTTCGAACCTCAGTGACGCTCTTCTATTGTTTCCACTCTAGAATAGCCTTAATCTTCTTTGGGTCAACTTAGATCCCCTTAGAAGACACCATATGCCTAAAAAGCATCACCTCTCTCAACCAAAACTCGCACTTATTCAACTTAGAAAACAATTGCTTCTATCACAAAATATGAAGAAAAATTCGTACATGTACTCATGATCATCCTCGGTTTGGGAATATACGAGAATGTCATCTATAAATACAACTATGAACTAATTCAGATACGAGTGAAAGACTCAGTTCATTATATCTATGAACATTGCAGGTGCATTAGTCAACCCAAACGGCATAACTAAGAACTCGTAGTGAGCATACTGGGTCCTGAACGCAGTCTTCAGAATATTAGACTCTTTCACCTTGAGCTAATAATATCTGAACCTTAAATCAATTTCGAGAACACCGTTGCTCTTCTGAACTGATCAAACATGTCATCAATCCAGGTCAATGTGTACTTCTTCTTGATGGTTAACTTGTTTAGTTGTTAGTAGTCAATACATAGCCTCAAGGTACCATCCTTCTTCTTCACAAATAATATTAGTGCTCCCTAAGGAAATGCACTCAGTTGGATGAACCCTTGATCAAGTAGCTCTTGCAACTGAATCTTCAGCTTCTTAAGCTCCCCTAGTGTCATACCATAGGGTGCAATGGACATCGGTGCGGTACTTGAGAAAACCTTAATACCATAAAAGTCCTCAAGAAACATGTTAGGAAAATCCTTCATGGTGCAGATATCTTGAACTCTCAGTTCCTTACTTCCAAAAAACTAGCATATAGGCTAAGTACTCCTTACAGCCTTTACCCATCATCTTCTTGGTTTTAGTTGCTGAAATCATGTTAAAGAGAAATTCGGGTCTCTCCCCAACTACGACAATCTCTAGGTCGTCTCTGCCTCGCAAGTATTTCACTTAGTCTTAAAGTCCACTTTGACCTTGTGCTCAGTCAGTCAATCCATGCCAAGAACAGTCAGTCAAACCCATGAAATGGAAGCTCCATCAATTCCATAGAGAAGACATGTCCTTGAACAGTCAGTGGACACCTTCGGTACACTTTGTCCACTATGACACTCTCGCCCAAAGAGTTTGTAACCGTTATACCCAACCTAATAGTCTCTATCGAAATCTCTAACTCACTAGCCAAATCACTCACGATATATGAATGAGTAGAACCTAAATCAATCAGCGAAAATAAGGAAATGGATTTCAACGTAAAAGTACCTGCAATCACGTCAGTCGACTCGAGATCTCGCGGCTCCCTAACTGCATAAACATGAGTTGGTCCTCCAAACTCTGTCTGAACAACTACGGTATGAGTAATGATCCTCTACCCACTCGGTCTACCATTACCTCTACGACCTCAGTCACGACCTGTAGCAGGTGCAAAACTCTGAGTCTATTCAATATCAGCCCTCTTCGAAAAATCTCTTATTTGAGAAGAGACATGCCCCCATAAACTTCCAGCATTCACCTGCATGCCTACGTCTGCAATGCTCACATGCTGACCACTTAGATGATCCTCTTGATGCAACCATAGTAGTGCTCTGTTGCCTAGTCTGGCCCAATCAAAACTTTTGTTGAACACTCCTATAAGATCTTTGCAAATCAGGGCCCCTCTTTCTTGATCACCTTAAAGCACCAGACTGATCAGAGCCCCTCTTACTGAACTCATTCACTAGTGGTCTCAATGGCTCGATTAGTGTCTCCTCCATAGCCTTGGCATTCTCTACCATATCGTCAAATACCTCTATATTGTGTGCCATCAAATACACACGGGTATCTCTGTTCAACCCGAATCTAAACCTCTTACATCACTTATTCTTAGTGGAAATAATCTTAAGAGCTTACTGACTAAGTCTCAAGAACTCGGTCTCATACTCCACTACGGTCATACTCCCTTGAACCAAGTCGATGAACTCTTTCTTCCAAGCCTTCATGTACTCACCCATATATTTCTTGTAGAATGCCTCTAAGAAGAAATCCCAAGTCAGTAGGTCAACTGTAATACCCTTCCTAATTGTGTTCCACCATCTATGAACTTCACCATTAAGCAAAGACACGGTGCAACCTAACTTTTCCTCATCCGAGTAGGCCATCTGATTCAATATTCTCTCCACACTTTGTGACCAATACTCAGCTATGGTCAGATCAGCTCCTTTCACTCTTCGAAATTCCTTACCACCTAGAGCTCAGAGACGCTCAAGTGGCAACCTATTCCCAGGTGTAGGGTTTCCTTCGACTATTGGCTATAAATCCCCGATCATTGCTTACATTAGGGGCTCTACTTGAACTTTCATAATAGCTCGCCTCATAAGAGGCACCTTAGGTGCATCCATGTTTAACCGCCCTCATCTAGGAAGCATATCGTATATACTATAACAATAAAATAAAAAATACAATAGAGTGAGAAATAGACCCTTCCATGGGCTAGGCCGGGAAAATGGGAGGGTTTGGGTAAAATATAGGCACAATAAATGGGCTTGAGCCTGGCCCAGCTTGAATATGCAAAAAAGAAAAAATTGTTGCTTTTCCTTGCTGTTTTTTTTACTTTTTTTTATTTTATTGTTATTTTTTTCACTATTTTGCTACCATTTCACTATTATGTTGGTACTATTTTGTTGTTATTGTTTGGATATTATATAACTCTTTGTTTTATTGTTAATTTTGTTACTATTTTAAAGGCATTTGCTTGTTAAATTTTATCTATCTTAGTGTTACTTAAGTATATATATATCTATTTTCAATTTGTTAGGAAAAATTTATTTTAATGATTTTAGTATTTTTAATTTATTATATTTTTTTAAAATTATATAATAAATAATATAAAAAATTAATACGGTCGGGCTTGGGTTTTAGCATTTTTATCCAGGTCAATCTTTAGCAAAATCTTAGGCCCATTTTTCGTGTTGGGCCAAACCCAGGCCCAAAAGTGGGCCTAAAATTTTGGTTGGGCCCAACCCGGCTTATGGACACCTCTAGTGTGAAGTGACAAGTGATCTAAGGCAATCCTACACAGAAAAACATTTTAAAAAGACAATGTGTTCCCATTCCTACCCCAAAACAAACAATTCATACAAGGCAATTTTCATCCAATGTTTAAATATTCTCGGTTTTATTTCAAAACTTAGTTATTAACGTAATTTTTAAAAATTTTAACCTGAGAGTTAATAAACCTTGGCAAACCTATTTTTTACGAACTTGACTCTAATACCACTAGATGTGGCACCCCAATCCCACCAGGAGGGTTCAACCCGAATTCGAAACGTCACATTAGCCACTTCCATGACTCTTCTTATTGACCACCAAAACATACCACAGAAGCTACCATTCACACCATATGGGTACATGCTTAATTATCAATAATTAAATCATATTAAACATGCACGCCCTAAAATATGCTCTTTTAGGAAAATCATTAAAATAACATTCAAGGGTAAAAATGTTTTTTTACATACGATACAGGAAACATTCATAAAACAACAAGTTTAAACATGCATACATGCTATGGCATACCATTTAAAACATTAATTGGATGAAAAGACTAGAACCGATAAGTAAAAACTAATTTAATTTTAAAAACAAAGGTTAAGGACTAAATCATAATTTTGGTAAAATATTCGAATAATATCTTTTTATAAAATTTGACAGTAAAATTAAGAAATTGGTCATGCAAATTTTCAAAACATTTTATGATTTTTAAGGGCTTCGATTGCATAGTATAAGAGTCAGGACTAAATTGCCATGACCGCAAGACATGCCAAATTTTCTTAATCAAACATATTATATAACATACATATAACACACAAAACATGCTTATAGTCATTAAAACATATAACAACACAATTTAACACTTCATCTGATTCTTTATACTACCATGCATTTACAAGTCCACAACCAATTTACTCAGCATACCAATTTTGCCTCCTATGCATTATTAAGTGCATCAAAGGTCCATTTCATATTAATAAATTATTTAAAATTTAACTTAATTTCTAGCATGTCATTTCACCTGCATTTAACAAATTATCCAAATATCTTGCATACCAATTTACTATACATACCACACATTAACATGCATACTCATTCAAGCATTTCAAGTGACATTCTAAAACAATCCAAAGTCCCCAAAACCAATTAAACAGTCCATAATGTCTGATTACAATCCAAAAAAAATAAATTCTAATTCCCTTCATATATGAGTCCTACATTGCCTCTATTATTTGCAAATCAAACCAATTCACCTACTCAGAAGATTACCTTGCTTTGGATCACCACTTGCACACTTTCCCCTCCTCACACAAGCTATTTTTCTGCAAAATAAATATAAGAGAGTGTGAGCTTTTCCAAACTTAGTGAGAGCACAAGAAATTGTCACAATTAAGCATATAATCCATAGTTGAAAGAAAACATACTAAATCATGCAACTACAGCATAACATCAAATATATCACAAGGCAAACACAATAACATATTGGCATAATGTGACATGGAAACATATATATAATCACTAATGCATTGATAAGTAGATCTCCAAACACTCTAAATGACTCAAAGAGTCTTGCGCTATCTTCGTACAAGTATAGCACAAATGCTAACACTCTCCAAATACTTCACGATATCTTCGATGAATGGATTTATGCTCTACATTCCCTTATCTCACCATCGCTATCTTTGGGCCATTTTGCCTCATCATAAGCAAAAGTGGTGAGTACTTACAATTCTATAGTATCCAATGGTTCCACATGATCACAATGTCATTGTATCTATTTAACACACAATCACTCATTGTTTTATGCATACTCTTACTTATTAAAAACACTTTCGCAATCACTTTCACAACAATTTTTTATGCACTCTCAAGTGTTTTTACATTTGCTCAAAAGAGCCATAATCAGTTTAAAATAGAATAGTGTGCATAAATTTAGCAATTAACTTAATAAACACTGTCATATTCACATATTACTCGGTTAAATATTTCACATGATTTTTCACAACCTCACATGCAAGCATCATATGTAATAGGATATAAGTCAAGTAGAATTACTTACTCTCAAACTTATATTAGGTGTTTAGACCAACCTAAGCCCCCGTTCCACCATAGGAATCGTGCTTAAGAGCTACAATTCCAACCACTCACCTGGTCGACCCCTTCCGCCCAACAATCTCAAATAAGCTTTTCTTTCCCATTCGCCTTGCTCGTAGAAGCTCCCGATGAGTCCGACACTTTGCATACACATTAAATACATTACAAGCACACTATTAGCAGCCTTAAACTCAAACAAATAACAACAAATCACCACTCTAAGCTCAGTTTTCTCATATCAAAAATCAACTCGTTTTGTCGAAATATGAGGTTTCCATACTCGATTTTTGTTCCTAAACCTTCATTAAGTTTCTTAACATCATATTTAACCAATTATTACAAATATAAACCTTTAATTTTACCTAATCTCATGAATTTAAAATTTCTGGAAAATCAAACTTGTATGAGCACACAAAAAAGGGAAACTCAAAATTCATTAAAATTGGATATTGATCTATCAAGTTGAGTTCAAATACCTTCTATTTAGTTCAAAATAGTTTAAAAATCAATAAAAATAGTAGGTTTACTCATTATTTCGGATTTCACCATTGTTGAACCAAAATTTGATTAAAAGCTTTAAATCTTAAAACTCTCAACACATTTAATTAAATTCGGAATTAGAAAAACAACAACCTTGATCTAATCATAATAAGTCAAAACATTACCTCAATTTAAAGAAAACAATAAGTTTTGGAGCTAATTTGAAGTTGAACGTGAGAAGGATAATGACGAATTTTGATGAGGATTTAATGATTTTTCTTTAAATTGGAAGGTATTGAGGTGTTTGGATAGCTAGGAAATCACTAAGGATGAGTTAATTTTGAGAGAAAATATCATATTTGAATTTGAGAAATTTTGAATGTGAAGCTAAAATGAAAGAGAAGGGGACCTGGGGTTCTTTTAAAGAAAGAAAAGAGATAAACATATTTTTAAAATTAAGATAAAATTGTCTTTTAAAAACTCTCAGTTTTCACTTATTTTTCCAATCAGTCATTAGTTTAATTAAAACACATTTTTTCTCAATTATTTTCAAACCCGATTTTATTTTTAAAATCCGTTTTAAGTTATTTAATAATCGACCACCTAATCCAAATTTTTACCACCTAATTTTAGACCCGATAATTATTTAAATATTTTATTATTAAACACTCTAATCCTATATTTGATATCCAATTTTAATATCTGGCCCTTTACCTGATTTTACTATCTTAATTTTTAGGATGTAACAAAGACACCCGCAACAAAGAGATTAGTCACTGAAAATGAATATCCTGATTTCGACTCAAAATATGAATATTTTAATTCTCGAAAGTACTTTTTAAAAAACTACTAAATACCAAAATATTAAAATAAACTTTCTCAAAAAAACACTTCTAAAAATTCACAAACAACACTTTTTAAAAGCGATGCTTAAAAAATTAATCCTGTGATCAGTGATGTTCCATGCATAGTTGATAAGGGACCATGTTGGGTGTCGGTAGCGTGTAGAAATCAATCACTACCTACGCAGAGCTCCAGAAGATGTGTTGATTTATTTGTCTTTAGAGGAAGACCTTTGACATTTTAAGCTTACCGCAAGACATTTTCCTTACCACTCCTAAGCTCCAGCTCAATTTGTAATTAATTATAACACTACGTCATGAATGTGAAAGCTAACGCTAGTGATTTTATGGAATTGATTTGATCCCAAATTGACCCAAAAAGATTACACAAGTTCATCCATGGTCCGGGCATGATTAATTGTATCACCAGCTTCTACCGCCTGTTTTGCTCCAGCAGCTTCTTGCAATTCCAGTGAAAACTCAAGCATTCCCACCACATCTCTCATTTTTGGCCTTTCAACTCCCACATCATGTAGGCAGCTTTTCGCAATCTCAACGAATACTTTTAAACACTCTGCTGCAATTTTACCATGCAAGTAAGGGTCAATGATTTGCTCTATTGTTTCATTTTCTACACACTTGAGAGCCCAACCAGCTAAACCTATTTCATCATCTTCCAAACTTGTGTCTACTGCGGGTCTAGCACACAAGACTTCGAATAACACCACCCCGAACGAGTACACATCGGACTTCTCTGTTAAATGTAACCTTCGAAAATACTCCGGATCCATGTATCCGAAAGTACCTTTCACCTTAGTTGTGATTGGAACATTTTCCATAAGAACCGGACCCATTTTCGATAACCCGAAATCCGAGACTTTAGCCACCCATGTCTCATCCAACAAAATGTTGGTAGTCTTCACATCTCGGTGAATGATTCTCTGGACTGCACCTGAATGAAGGTACTCTAATCCACGAGCAGCACCAATACAGATTTGCAGCCTTTGCTTCCATTTGAGAGGAATATTATCGTTTTTATAGAGGTGATCACGAAGGGTTCCATTCACCATATAATCATAAACAAGAATCATCTCTTGTTTTTCGTTACAATAACCTATAAGGGACACAAGGTTAATGTAGCGAAGCTGAGAGAGCATCTCAATCTCTGCCCAAAACTCATTTTCACCCTGGTGAGACTTTGAATTGAGTCGCTTAATTGCCACCTCGTATTGAATACCCGGAATGTGACCCCTGTACACGTTGCCAAAGCCACCGCGCCCTATAATGAGAGCATCGTCAAAGTTATTTGTTGCAGTGAGTATGTCGGCAACTGAAAAGTGCCTACATTGATTGGGGGAAACTTTTCTTCTGTTTATGGATTCCGTTCTGCACAAAAAAAGTTTCCTTTGCCAAAAAACAAGGGACAATATAAGCAGGATTGATACTATGCTGCTTAGTGTAGCTCCAATGACGACCGTTCCCGGTTTCAAAAATCTTCCCTCCTTTGAATGCTTTTGCTTAAGCATTGGCTTTGTCTCTGGTCGAGGGTTCGGAGCGGCAAGGCTACCATCCGAGTTGTTCAACTTGAAAATCTCTAAACCATTCAAAACCGCATCATAATACTCTGGCTTAGATTCGGCATTTGGATGTAGTGCGACCCATAGTTCGTTTTCACTTTGTGCCACCCACACAACATAGTCTATATAGATTGGAATACCATTACCTTCACTCACAGCAATCACATCCATGGCTATCTCAGCGGCATGATTATTAATAAATATGTCGAATACACGCTGATTCACTTTCTGTAGATCGTTTTCGCAAAAATGGAGCCTAACGAGATAATAAAACCCCGAATCAACTGTGAAAAGCCATGTAAGATAGTAATTGAAGTTAATATATGGATTAGGCCCCATTGAACGGTAGGATTTGTACACAGCTTCCGGTGCCGTATACACTGGTGTGGCCTCGGTGTATTTGATTGTTGCCTCAGACTGATCATAATACGTAACTCCAGATGCTGCTCCAAAGATATAGTCAATATCTTGGTTCCATGTTCGGAACATTCCTGAATCGTGCACATCTAAAACATCTCTTCCACCAACATTAAGCCGATAAGCAGTGTCAAGAGCAGTGGAGTTTTCAAGCTCGAAAAAGTAATTAGTGTCTATTAAGCGGAGAGAGCCATATGTCTGGCCTGTGTAGAGATTTGCAGGCATGGAAACGACTTCAATCCCATTGATAAAAGCGAAAGAATTCGGTGAAGGGGCGAAGGTGACATCCATCATCTGCTCTTTTCCAACAGTGATGACAAATTCTTTGACAATAAAGGCTTGGGGAGGACTAGTGGCAGAAACTAAATAGGCACTGAAATTGCTCAAGAGAGTGTAATTATTAGCGGCAACGGAAAAGAAGGAACTGGTAATATCAAGGCCAGGGTATTGATTTGGATAAAAGTAGAGACGAAGGAACTTAGGGCCTGGTGAAAGGGGGAATTTATAAGTGAATTCACCACGAAAGAAACGAGCTGTCATGTAAGGAACTTGAGTGACAGAGGGGTCTTGATAGGATGCAGTGGATGAAAAAGAAGAGGTATTAGCATATAGGTGGTCATCATCGGCAACCCAGTTTCTGCCATCATAGGATGTAGTGTTTGATGAAGCACCACAGTTCAAAAGTATGTAGTCAGTAGGAATATAAGGAACTGAACTTGTTATAGAAGGTGAAATGGAAAGAATGAGGAAGACGATAGTAATTAAGAATAGCATTGTGGTTGTAGTGTTGTGTGTAGAAAAAGCCTACAAGGCTACAACTTATATATAGCTGAATAAATGGGAAAATTGAATACCACTGTATTCTTCAAGGTAGTTGAGGATAAAAGTGGTCAAAAGCTACAATTTTGAACTCTGCCAATTCCAGCTAAGGATGGGTGGATTAAAAATGCAAACCAACTAAGCTTGTGAATAGCTGAAAACAACATTTGTGGAAACTCCTCCTCCATAGACTAGTCGCAAATAAATAGTTTTCTAGAGTAAATGACACCGTATATTTTCGCGTTGCCTTTGACTAGGTGAATAGTGAGTCAAGCATTTTAGTTTTTTTCTATTATTATTATTTTATGCTGTAGGATCAAGGATATTAGCATCAATAAATCATCTAATTTGGCATATTAAAATAATAACTTGCAAAGCATAGAATATTATTAAAAATTAATATCTTAATAAAATATTTTTATTAAATTAAAATTTGAATTTAGCTTTAATTTTTACAAATTGTATTTGGGTATTAAGTTTAATTTCTTTTATTTTAAACTTGAGATTTGAGCTATTATTACTCTATTTTAAATTTGGGTAATAATGAGTATATTATTTGGTTTGGACTTAATATAATATATTTGAGTTTCGAATAAATATTTTAGAATATAAGATTAAGTTTATAAATTTAATAAAATAAAAGTTATTCAATTATCAATATAATATAATAATGAACAATAAAAATATTTTATTAATTCATATATCATAGAATAATAAATTTTATGTACAATAAGCACTTTAATTATTTTATATAAAATAACCGATGTCCACAAAACCAACTAAAAATTCGAGTAAGGCAAGTGCACCTATCAATTAGTATAGCTATGGTGAGCAAAGATATTGTTTCCATGAAGATTAAAAGTATTAGTAATTACGGTCTTTCTATTATTTAACTGAATAATTGGAGTGATTGATTAAAAACTAAAATTAACTAAATTAATTAACTAACGAACACAACAAAAAACAAATCAGGAAAATAAATGATTAGCAATCAAGAAGCGAAACAATACTCAGGAAAGAATGCACCTAGATTTCATCTGTCATTATCAATCTAAATTACGCAATTTATGTACTTAGTAACTTGATCCGTAGAATTCCCTAAATTATGCTAATATCTCTTTCAAGAATAAAAACAACTGACTCTAGGACGATTAATTGAAATTTCTTTCTAATTAAAACTCTTATTATTGCATTAATTCATTTTATGAATTTCCCCATTAGATTTCACTTTAATCCAATAGATTTATGTTGTCCTATTTCTAGGATTGCATGCAACTCCACTCAACTATGCAAGATCTACTCTTAAACAGGGTTTATTCCTCCTTTGATTTAAGCACATCAAATATGGATCAATAATCTAGAAATATTAAACCAAGAATTAAGTACACATAATCGAGAACAAGAAACTAAGAATTTATTCTGTAAAATAAAAAATTAAACATTAGAATCTATCGTAAGGTTCATCTCCCTAGGTATTTAGAAAATTAGTTCATGCTAAAAAATAGAAACATCCAAGATACAATATAACATCAAGAAACAAAGGAACTCATGATAATCTCCAAAGAAATCAAATGGGAGTCTTCAATCTTGATGGAAATCTGCTTCAGAGTTGGCTTTAGAGTTGGCTTCAATGATGTTCTTCGAGATGTTCTTCGAGTTGTTTTCTTGAATATTCTATGACGACTCACTTTTCTCTTCTTATTTTTGTTATATATACGTCTTAAAATGCCCTAAAAAACCTAAAAAAATGCAATTTCCTACAATTTAGTGTGCAAATTCGTGAAATCGACACGACCTACCACAGAGCCGTGTGGCTCACACGACCGTTTGGCCAAGCTGTGTGGAATGGGTTAGCCTATATGGCTCTTGTAACTTGCTTCGATTTTCTAGTTTTTGCTCGTTTTTCGCTCCTTTTGCTCCTAAATGCTCTCCTAAATATAAAAACATGAATTTAAAGGATTAGGAGCGTAAAATTCACTATTAACATCAGATAATCACCCAAAATCGCATTAATAATGGGATTAAACACGTTACTTTTAGCACTTATCAGATATCCCCAGACTTAAACATTTGCTTATCCTCAAGCAAAATTCTCAACCCATATTCAAGTTAACTTCCCTCAATTTATTGTTTTCACCTATAATGTCTTAAGATAATTTACAGATAATCATGCATCGAAAATTCAAACTATAATGACACTAGAAAGCACAAGCAGTGTAAGGAGAAATTTTTAAGGCATTAAGAATATAGATGTCTCCCCTATTTCAATAATTATTTCAAATTCAAACTCAACAAGCATTAACATCCTCACTAAGGTTTAGTCAATCACTCAAAGTGTTTAAGGTTCAAGTAATATACACTCGATAGTCAAACGAGAAATGTTATTACTATATGTTTGCTTGAAAATCAAATCTCCACCACTATAGAATGAGATGACACACCAATCAAAAGGTCTTTACAATGTTTTAATGGGGGTTAGGTTAAGGGTATAGAAAATGTCAGAAATGTAACACCCCTAACCTGTATACGTCGCCGGAATGGGTTAAGAGGCGTTACCGGACCTAACATAGTTTCGAACATTCATATAATCATACAAGTAAAATTCATATATAAATACAACATAAAGCTAATTTAAAATCAAACAAGCTTTAATAATAATATCACATAAACAAACTATGCTTCGAAATTCAATCATATCAGTATCATTTATTTATTCTCATATTCGAACCAACCACATATATCAAATCATATTACAAATATCTTATAAAATTTAATAGTCGAACCTTAAGACCTATAATCATGGTATTCAAATAATCAAGTTATAAATAAACTTATTACAATACATTGTCATATACCTAACATATACATCGCACCACTCAATTGTATACATCTATCTTATTGGCTCATTATTAAACACCTCTTCCATTAAGCTCTTACACATGCACATTTCAAACAAGACAAATCATAAATCACGGTCTAATATTCCTTCACATATAAAACTTTAGTTAACTTTACAACACAACCCAATATACTTTATGTGCTATTATAACATGTGTATATCACTTTAAAGCAAAAGCCATTTCTAAACACAAATACCAAACCATAGCAAAACCCATTCCTTTAACTATTTAATGAATATACCAATCCACATATTATACACATTAGGTTATTAATCTAAGTCAAGCTATCCACACAACTTAAAAGACATAAATATAAAAACATAAACAATTATTACCAAATAACCGACTCACACGCATCTCACCATATCCACATTAAACATTTATGAACACAAAGAACAATTCATAGCATACCAAATTCGCATGCTCTATAATCAATTCAAAATACATATACCAAACCATTCACCTCTTTATCTATTTGGCTATATGAGTTAGCCACAAAAGTCATACCAATTTCACCATTTGGATCCATACCAAAACAATCAACCCATAACAATCATGAAACATATTCATTACTAGCCTTCACCAAACGTACCTAAATAGCCAAATACAAATAAAGACATACCATCACTTAATCTGTATTTCACATATCATATATCAAAGATGCATTCATCTTTTACCTCATTACTAAGCCGAAATATAAAACCAAACACCACAAGCATATATATATATATATCATGAAATGTACTTCCAACTTAAACTTATGTCATGACCGAATACACACAAGCATTAATATCATGATCAAGCCATTTTCGCATGGCTATATATATACACAATTCAAATCCAACCATAACAAGCTAGACTATACATGTCATATGTCATAAATACAAGTTTTCTTTCAAAATACCAAAACATATATCGATAGTAAGATGACGTTCCTCGACGATCCCGAGCTCGAGCTAGCTTTCAAAATTTATAAAACAACGAATAAACACACAAAGTAAGCTTAAAAAGCTTAGAAAGCCATAAGCAAATAAATTAACACAAGAGCATTCATAATTCAATTTGAAACAACCAAATCTAATTAATTCCATACACATATATATAATCCCATTTCTCATAAAGCTCACATGATCACTTTAATCATCAACACTTACATTTTCTTTCAAAGTTTGTATAAACTGAATGCATATCATAATCATTTAAATCGAACTCTCATTCGATCTTGCCATGTCTTTGCCCGTTGAACCATTCGGAATCAAAAAGGATACTCAGATAGCTTGAAAAGCTCGTACAATGCCAACGTCCTAGACGTGGTCTTACATGTAATCAAATAACGATGCCACTGTCCCAAACAGGATCTTACACGAAATTATATACGCTGCCAATGTTCCAGACATGTTCTTACACGTAAATCTCAAATCACTGCCAATGTCCCAGACGCGGTCTTACACGAAATCATGTATCGGAATCCTATGTCATGACATATGTATCCTAACTATTCCTATGGTTCATACGGACTTTCGAATGTTGTAATTCAATCGAATCGAACTCGCAAACAATCTCCCATGCTTATAAAAATTCGGTATTTATAATACATATACATTCGAATTTAACGACATTTATTTATTTATGAACTTACCTCGTATGGACATGAATGAACCGGAATGACTATTCGACAACCTTTGACTTTTTTCGATCCAAATCTGATTTCCTCTTTTCTTGATCTAAATAAATTCAAATTTGGCTATTTAATAACACATCACATTTAATTTAATCCATAAACACATAATTAGGGCATTTACACTTTAGCCCCCAAATTTTACATTTTTGACATTTTAGTCCTTAATACAAAAGTACACCAAATACACAAAATTAATCAAAACCATGCCTTATCCGAATCTTTCTAAGGTCCCTAACAGCCCATATATTTCATTTATTTCACATTTTAACCTCTCAATTTCTCATTTTCCCAATTTAGTCCATAATTAGAAAATTCATCAAAAATCCCAATACAAAATATATTTATCTATCATCAAGCTTTCATATTTCATCTTTTAACATCACAAAGCTTACAAAATCAACAATGGCATAACTCAAATTCATCATCAAATTCTGAAATTTAAGCATGGGCTTGATAAAACACAAAGCAACGATCTCAAAAACATAGAAATTATCAAAAATCGAATAAAAACTGACCTTTAATCAAGCTTGGAAATAGCCGAATATCAAAACATATGAGCCCTAGCTTTTCTTTCTTCAATTTCAACAAAGATGAACTAAAAATGCATGGCCATTTTATTTTATGTTTTATTATACTATCATAATTAATTAATTTACAAAACTAACCTTTATAATTTCATTTAAAATCCACTAACCTTAGGCTTTTGTGTCCATCCATAATTTCAATGGTATAATTTCAATATAAGGCCCCACATAATAATAGCCATAACAATATAGTACTTTAACAATTAGCAAGTCACTTTTGCATTTTACGCGATTAAGTCTCTTTTTTTTTTTTGCAAATTGAGCACACAAACGATAAAATTTTCACACATATTAATTCACATACTGTAAACACAAAAAATAATATTAAAATATTTTTCTGACTCGAATTTGTGGTCCCAAAACCACTGTTCCGACTAGGGTCTAAACCGGGCTGTTACAAGAAAATTTGGTTATAATCGAGAGCTGAATTGATAAGTTACCAAACTAGAAAAGAATCAGTTGCTAAATTAAAAGAATTTACATCAAGAAGAAATAAAGAATGAAAACAAGCTTATCAACATAATATGAAACTAACGATTCAAGCTCAATCAATTGTTTTCTTAAGAGTAAAGTACAATTCAATAATGCAAACGATGAAACATAATCAGACAACTAACCAAATCAAATCTCGACAAAAAGGGAGCCAATAAAAAGGGTTTACAACATAGATATGGGTTACGGGTTAATAAAAAACGAGTTAAAAAAATGTGTTAGGATCAACGGGGTTTACTAAGGGTTAATACAATAAGTAAGCTTTTTACTGCTAAAAGGGGTTAAATCCTAAGTGCCTCTATCATTTCAGTATATCAAATCAATAATGTGGTCTCGACATGTATAACTGAAGCAAATTCTAAAATAATAAATCAAGTTGACTTACCCACAACCAAAAATAAAATAAGCACGAGAAAAAAAATACTCTATAGACTCAAAAGCTCACAAAAAATTATGATTTTGATGTCAAACTTGAAAATTCAAAATTTCAAGATAATTCTTAATTTAGGGAGACAACCTAAAATATTAATTTCTGAAAAACAACTTATCATGCTTGATTCTCTCTTGTCTTAAAGTATAAATCACACAATGCACAAAAATTCACAAATTAATTCCAAAATAAAATCAATAAAACTCCAAATTAAAAAAAATAACTTCAATGGTAGGTGTGAGAAAATTGCTTAAACACAAACAACAATTCAAGGATTTTATCGCATAAACATATAAACAACCTCCCACACTTAAGATGTACGTTGCCCTCAATGTACAAATAATTATAATCACAAAATAAGCATAATATCACGAGGGAGGGATAGAATTGAAATTACCCTAAATTTGAATTATTTCGCTAGAATAGTGAAAACTGAAATCATAGACGATTCCAATGAAGTACATTTTTCTGAGCAAACTAATAAGAAAATAGACAAAAATAAATAAGATAATGAGATAATAAAATTAAAATAAAACAACCAATAAAATAATAAAATAAAAAGTTCAAAATAAAAAAATAAAACAAAGAAGTCTCACAAATAAAATAAAAACAACTAATAATAAAATAAATAGAAAACAGAAAACTAAAACAGTTCAGTGATTGATGGCAGGTGGTAAGTCATAATAGCGAGGCGCATGATCGAGTGGAGAAATATGGAAGTGCTGGCACTTCCGTTGCAGATACACCTAAATGTTATCAATCCATGCTGACTGTTGCCCAACGTACTCTAAATGTAACTGCTCGAGGCAGTCCATCCGCTCTGTCTATCGCCGCTCAAAGAGGTCAATCAAATCAAGGTGTTACTGCTATATGCGATAGATATTGTTGAGTGTGACCGACTATGCAGCAGAGGAGTGACTCAAAGGAGGAGAGGGTCGATTCAGGTTTGCATGGTGAGGAAGATCATCATCCTAGAGCTCTTTGTGCTCATCTTGAGGATCCGGATGGAAAAATGTGTATTAGTGGGAACCCGTTCCATGCTGGCCCTGGTGTCACGGGGCTAGACCTTTCGTCTCGCAAACCGTGCGGCCTTAGGCGATCCGTTTGCTCCAAACTCGCCTAAGTCAGCCTTTACGCCCAAAAGTGAAGATTCCTTAGAACTCCTCCAAGGCACCAATTTGTATAGCGGAAGCGATTGTGCCAAAAGAAGCTACAAAAGAACAACAGAAAGCCAAAGAAAGAATGCACACAAAGTGTTTGAGTAAATGCTCAAGAATTCTATTACTCTTAAGAATTCAAGTTACAATGGATGAGTACAAATGAGGGGGAGGCTCTCTATTTATAGTTGAGCTCCCCCAAAACCGACGGTTAAGATACATTTACATCGACGGATGAGATTCACTATATCTCTTGATTTTAGGGATTTACAAGATTTGCCATATCAAATCTAATCTAATCTTTACAAGATATGATTCTCTCTATCTTCTAAGATTAGTTACTAAAATTAGCCTAAGTTGCCATGTCTTCATCATTGGGCCAACTAGGCTTCAATCTGATAGGCTTCTCCAATATCTCTTTGAATCGGGCCAGTTCTCGTGGGCCAAATGATCCCCATCTAAGCAATAGACCCCCACTAGATGCATTTGGTGCGATGGTCACGGGCTTTGAACTGCGGCCTGTGACATTCTCCCCCACCCATTCTCGCAACGCCCTTGTTGCGACTTCTGAATGGCACTGACTTGATTCACCTTGGTCTCGTCTCGACGCCTTAGCCTTTCCCTTCCTTCGGGATTTTTGCCTCGGCTTACATCGCTTCTTAACTCGAGCCGTCCTACTCGCTGTATTTATTCTGGTCAATTGTCCCTCATGCATCACTTCCTTTCCCTCGAAGTTCGATACACCACCCACCTCTCTCATAGGTGGAAGCCTTGTCTATGACTGGGCCAACTCCGACGCTTCACTCAACTTGAGCCTCATTGGTCCCAGCTTCATTGTTTTCATCGCAACTTTTTCTTCCAAGTTCGATAACAAACTCACCTCTTCCTTTGGTGGAAGCCCCTCCGATGACTCACTAAGCTCAGACGTTGCTTTTCTTTTGACTCCGGCTTGCTTTGGACAGTTCCGCAATTCATGCGGACCACAGCACAAGAAGCAGTTTACTCGCTTCTTTTTGCTCCTCTTTTCCCTCTTGGCTTCGACTTTTCCCTTGCTCGAACCAAGCATCTTGGGCTCCTTGTCTGCTCTATCGTTCCCCTCGATGACAGACTTCCTCGGACATTTCCGCAACCTATGCGGACCATGACACAAGAAGCACTCCACTGGCTTCTTCTCACTTTTGGTCTCCTTGGCTTCGACACCCCTTGCGCTCGAACCAAGTACCAAGACCTTACCTACCAGCTTCTCCTTAAGCTTAGATTTCCTCGGACATTTCTTCAACATGTGTGGACCGTCGCAGAGAAAGCATTTTAGCTTGCTCCTTTTTCTCTTAGGTTTCTTCTTCCCAACTCGTGGTTTCCCATTACCACCATTGTCAGCGTTGTCATTGCCATCAACACTATCTTCCTTGTGATCCATTTCACATACGCCCCTTCCATCGGACTTGGAAGACCCAAGCTTGTCTTTCCCTAGACCAAGCTTCATTACGGACTCGACTACCGTCATGGCTTCCGACAGCTTTTGGACACCTCTTTGTTCCACCTCCTGTATGACCCACGTCTTCAATCCCTTTTGAAAAGCAAGCAATGCTTCTTCATCGGTCACATCTGAAATTTGGAGCATGAGTTCCTTGAACTCTCGAACATACTCCCTCACTGTGCCCCGTTGCGATATAGCTTGCAACTTTGCCCGAGCTTCTTCCTCGGCAAACTCTGGGTAAAACTGTCCCTTCAACTCGTATTGAAACTCTTGCCACGTCCCAATCTCCCCTTGCCTTTTATCTGTGGTCCTGCCTCGCCACCATAAAAGTGCAATGTCAGTAAGAAACATTGAAGCAGTATTTACCTTAACCGCATCGTCCATGATGCCTTTGGCACGAAAGTAGTTTTCTATCCTCCACAAGAAATTGTCCACATCGCATGCAGACCTTGTCCCCAGGAACTCTTTCAGCTTCGGGACATATTCGTTATTGAGTGCTGCATTTACCACTCCTTTCCCCACGGCTGCTCGGCACAAGGCCAGCTCTCCCTCGAGCTCCTCTATTATTGTGCTCAAAGCCCTCGTCGTGACCATTGTTTCCTCCTTCAAAGCCATCATCATGGCCTCGAGAGCATTGTTCCTCTCCGTCATCTTCTTCCTTTGGGAATTTAGCAACTCTTGTATGTTATCCCTTTGGGAAATGAGACACTCGGTAATAAAGTCCCTAGACTGCCCTCTCAAGTCATCAATGCTTTCCCCAAGCGCATTGCCCGACTCTTTTGCGTCCTCCATGGACTCCTCAAGTTTCCCCACGTGTTCCTCAACAGCCGACAACATCTCCCTCAAAGACTTCATTGCCCACCTTTGTTCAAACTCTTCTCTTGACATCCCAACAGTGCCTTCGAACCAACTCGAATATCACTTGGTTCAAAACCTGCTCGGATACCACTTGTCACGGGGCTAGACATTTCGTCTCGTAAATTGTGCGGCCTTAGATGATCCGTTTGCTCTAAACTCGCCTAAGTCAGCCTTTACGCCCAAAAGTGAGGATTCCTTAAAACTCCTCCAATGCACCAATTTGTATAGCGGAAGCGATTGTGCCAAAAGAAGCTACAAAAGAACAACAGAAAGCCAAAGAAAGAATGCACACAAAGTGTTTGAGTAAATGCTCAAGAATTCTATTACTCTTAAGAATTCAAGTTACAATGGATGAGTACAAATGAGGGGGAGGCTCTCTATTTATAGTTGAGCTCCCCCAAAACTGACGGTTAAGATACATTTACATCGACGGACGAGATTCACTATATCCCTTGATTTTAGGGATTTACAAGATTTGCCATATCAAATCTAATATAATCTTTACAAGATATGATTCTCTCTATCTTCTAAGATTAGTCACTAAAATTAGCCTAAGTTGCCATGCCTTCATCATTGGGCCAACCAGGCTTCAATCTGATAGGCTTTTCCAATATCTCTTTGAATCGGGCCAGTTCTCGTGGGCCAAATGATCCCCATCTAAGCAATAAACCCCTACTAGATGCATTTGGTGCGATGGTCACGGGTTTTGAACTGTGGCCCGTGACACTGGATCATCTTATATGAATCATAATAGATAACCCATGCGGGATCATCTGTCCAACTAAGGTGAATGAGGAAATCTGCTCTAGGGTGTTAAGCAGTCCAAAATACCTCGTTAGTTGAGTCACGTAAGGACTCATACAGATAGGGCCCTTAATAATCTGATCAGACTGGTGGTGACAATAGAGGACCGCGAAATAGGCGACATCAATGGGGTGTCACGTCTCTGTACTCTAAAAGAAATAAGTGTTAAACGTGCCAAAAACTCTCGTACTCTCCCTTCGACTAGTCAGTGTATGGGACAGGATGACATGAATATAGCGCAGTGTCGAAGGTAGACAAGTCGCTTTTGACTGGCTCAGGTTGTACTTTGCCTCTATCTCAACGATCTCGGACCAAAAGAGTAGAGCCAAGTGATGGATGTGCCTGGACAATGTCGAGAACTCAAGCGTGCGCTTGAAATCCTCAAAATAAAGTCTAAGGGCAGCTTTTAAGACGGGGATGCTGAAGTACTGCATCATACTCCTAACTCTGAAAGATATAGTGCGTGGCTTATCCCACAACGAAATCGCTAGCTATAGAAAGAACGTCAAACAGAACTCCAGTGTGTGCTCTGTGTACATAGGCTCCATGATGGTGAAAAATCTGTCCCATGAAGTCATGTCAATCAAAACTTGAACTCTACTAGCTAGATGGACCTCTATAATGCTTCCCAGTAGATGCAACGTTCACCCAAGGGTTGCTCCTTTAAGTGTTGATATTGATCCTCATATAGACCCGGAGAGAATTGGAGACATGGATGACTCGCAATTTTCGGAGGGGTCCAGGACAATGTGGAACCCGGCGTCTTCCACCGTTTAGAGACGGAGATGGCACCCTTGGTCTTACCTCTAGTATTTGTCATAAAGTACTTGAAAAAACAAATACAAAACAACTATATTAGCATCAAAGTAGGTTAATAGAGCAGATGCAATAATAAAAATAAAAAACACAATAAACCAAGTGCAATTCATCCCACAACAAGAACCGATTCACTAAACAAAACTTAACTAATTCAAAAAATAAAAAAAATCTAAACTATAATAATCCAAGCATGCAGAATAACAATAAGCATAGTAGTATGAATAATACTATCTTTAAAGCTAATAACAATAATATAATAACTAAATCTAATGATAATAATTCTAACAATAACAAAACTACTAAAAATAATTAATATAATAATAAAAGGGAAGGGACAAACAATGTATAGGGGCGACAATCGCGGTGGTCGACAGAGGCATGGTCAATGAGAGAATGAGAATGAGGGGACTGAGAAGGGTCAGATGGGTTGGGGCGTCTCCGTTGGAAGTTTTTGGGGAGTAAGGGAGATCAAGGGAAGGTGGAGGCTGAAATCAGAAGAAAAATAAAATAAAAAAGAGAGAGGATGTGGGCTCGGGGGGAGAGTGATAGAATGGGAAGGGAAAGATGGTGGCTTTAGTGGCATTGGCTGTGCGGGATGAATGCCGACAAATTGTAAATGAGGGAAAGGAGAACGTTAAATTTCGTGGTTGTGAGAGAGGAACAACGGTGTGAGTAGGGGCAGAGGCACGTGATGGCAACTAGACAGATTGACGAGGGGAGGTGGGGACCGAGGGCGAGGTGGACAGATCAAACTGGAAGGGTGCAACGGTGTTGACGAGTTTGGGGTGGTTTGGCTAGAACGTGCAAGGGAAAGGGGATAGGGAAAGAAAATTAGGGTTTCTAATTTTAAAAGAGGCACAATCATGTATTGTCCCATATTGGGCTACACGGCTGTGTCTCTAACCAATGTAGGTCCTCCAAGGTCGTGTGTCATTTGAAAATTTTTTTTAAAAATAGCCTCCAGTATGCACATGGTTATATGGTTTATTTGGCATGTGTGATGATTTTTTTAACTTCTCCCACGACCGTGTGCATGGGTATATGGGACACACAGCCGTGTAACCTTACTTAGACTGTGTACATCACGAAAAAAATTAAAAAATTAACTTCAGTAGTCACACAGTCGTGTCACATGGCTTGAGGCACGCCCATGTGTCTAGGCCTTCTAGAAAATATGGCCCTATCTCCAGGTCGTGTGCTATCATTCAGGCCGTGTAGGGCTCATTTTTCACTTCTCTCACGCCTGTGCTAAGGGGCGTGTGGGTCACACAGTTAATTTAAATTTTAGAGCTGAAGCTCCTCTCTCTTATTATTAATATCACTACCAAGATAAGATTTGAGTCAATGACCATTTACCTAGAACGTGTCCTATTCAGGATGTGTTACCTCTATTGTGCCGTATGGAAAAGAGGTCTTTACCACAAATGGGTCCTACCATCTTGACTTTAGCTTTCCAGGAAATAGTTTAAGTCTCGAATTGTATAGAAGTACTTGATCTCTAATTGTGAATTGCTTGGGTTGCTTTAAACGAGCATTGTAGCGTTGTTTTGTCAATTATTTGTACACTATCGAGCTTTCATAAGCATTTGCTTGCCCTTCATCTAACTCATTCAGTTACAACATTCTCTTTACACCTGTAAGTTTAGGATCACAATTCAAAAATTTTATTGCCCAACATGTTTTGTGTTCGAGTTGTAGTGGTAAGTGACAACCTTTCCCATAAACAAGTTTGTAGGGAGATATTCCTATAGGTGTTTTATACGCAGTCCTATAAACCCATAAAACATCTAGTTTTAATGTCTTGTCCTTTTTATTTGTCTCTATGGTCTTTTTTAGGATGCGTTTCAATTCTCGTTTGACATTTCAACTTTACCACTAGTTTAAGGGTGATATGGGGTAGCTTTTCTATGATGTACATCGTATTTCATAAGAATCTTATCAAATTGAGTGTTACAAACATGTGTACCCCTATCGCTAATGATTTCTATAGGTGCTCCGAAATGAGAGAAAAGTTTATTAAGACATCGAACTACCACCCTAGCACAATTAGTTGGTAAAGCTTGAGCTTCAACCCATTTTGACACGTAATCCACTGCTACCAGTATGTATTTATTACCATAAGAACTAGGAAACTGTCTCATGAAATCAATACCCCGAATGTCAAAAATTTCATAAGAAAGCATGTAATTTTGAGGCATTTCATCACAGTTATAAATATTATATGTCCTTTGGCATTTATCACAAGAAGAAACATACCTGTTAGCTGAACAATGTGGGCCAATAAAAACTTAATTCGAGGACTTTATGTGCAATTATAATCCCAATGTAGTGTCCTCCCGTCAATCCAAAGTGACAATGCTCCAATATTTTATTCCCTTCTGGTACCGGAATACACCTTCGAATCACTTCATCTACACACACACGAAAAAGAAAAGGATCTTCCCAAAAATAGTTTTTTGCATCAACAAGGAATCGCTTCTTTTAATGATGAGATAAATGTTTTGGTAAAATGTTAGCAGCCAAGTAATTTGTAATATTTGCAAACCAAAGGACTTCAAAGTTAGTTCCTGCACAGAGTTCTTCAGGAAATGAGTCACTTATCACATCTTTATTAAGCTTCTGAAGATGTGGATTCTCAAGCCTTGAGAGGTGGTTTGTTCTAAGATTTTTAGCTCTTTTCTTGTCTCTAATCTCCAAATCAAATTCCTACAAGAATAAAATCCACCTTATAAGTCGAGGTTTTGCATCTGGTTTAGTAAGAAGGTAGCGAAGAGTAGAGTGGTCAGTATACACAATAACTTTAGACAATATTAAATAAGGTCTAAATTTATCAAATGCAAAAACCACAGCTACCAATTTTTTTTTTTGTAATGGTGTAATTCTCTTATGCGTCTGTCAGATTCTTGCTAGCATAATAGATCGACTAAAAGTGCTTATCTCTTCATTGTCCAAGAACTGCACCTACTGCAAAATCACTCGCATTACACATTAGTTCAAAGGGTAAACTCCAATCAGGTGCAACCACAATCGGGGCCTTAATTAATTTTTCTTTAAGAATATTAAATGGCTCTAAATATTCCTAACTAAAATTAAACAACACATCTTTTTCTAGTAAATTAGTTAAAAGATTCACTATTTTGGAAAAATCTTTAATAAATCTCCTATAGAACCCAACATGTCCTTGGAAACTTCTTATAGCCTTCATTGAATTAGGGGGAGGTAATTTCTCTCTAGTTTCAATTTTTGCTCTATCAACCTCAATCGCTTTACTAGAATTTTTTTGACCCAAACAATCCATTACTAAACCATGAAGTGACATTTTCCCAATTGAGCACAAGGTTCATTTCCTCACATCTCATTAACACTCATTTTAAATTTTTGAGGCATAGATGAAAAGAATTACCGAATACCGAGAAGTCATCCATAAATATCTCCATAATGTCTTCCATGAGTTCATCAAAGATGGCTAACATGCAATGCTGAAAAGTGGCAGGGGCATTACATAATCTAAAAAAATTATTCGATAAGAAAACATACCATATGGACATGTAAATGTCATCTTTTCTTGATCATCGGGAGCTATCGGGATTTGAAAGTAACCAGAAAGTCTATCCAGAAATAAGTAGTACATATGGCCAAATAACCTCTCCAACATTTGATCCACGAACGACAAGGAAAAATGGTCTTTCCTTGTAGCATCATTTAGCTTCCTGTAGTTAATACAAACTTTCTATCCCATTACTGTTTTTGTTGGAATCAACTCATTTTTCTCATTAGCCACAACAGTCATGCCTCCTTTCTTAGGAACAACCTACACAGGACTCACCCAAGTACTATCAAATATAGGGTATGTAACAACCCTAACCTATATCCATCATCAGATTAGGGTTACGGAGTATTACGACACATATCAAATCAAATGACAACATAAAACCTTTCAATTAATAATTAAAATATCCAATATTCAAAACCAATTATCATTCATAGCATAAGTATGATTACAATCCTTATGTCGAGTTTACGAAACCTAAAAACCAATTTAGAAACAATCAGGGACTCATTTGAAACAAAACAGAAAAATGTAAGAAAAATTAAAAATAGGGGTCACACGGCCATGTGGCTATGTGGCCAAACGGTGTACAGTTAGAAAATAGGGTCACACGGCGTGTCACAGACCATATGCAATTTGAAATAAGGTCACATGGCTGTATCTTCAGGTCATGTAACAAACTGTGACCATGTAGGACAAACTTTCACCAAAATTAAATAGGCCGCATGGCTATGTGGAGCAACTGTGTGTGGCACACGACCGTGTGCACCTAAATTGACTTTCAAAACAAGCCAAATCAATACCCATTTCTTAGGTGCCAAGCAAAACCAAAATCAATCATTCTCATACCTTCAAAACACGTTCAAACAAGATTAAAACATACCAAATATTCAACCTAAGTGTCTAACCAATATGCCTGCATTGGCACCACATTTATACACAAATCTAACTCACATACAAATATCATAAGTGTTTACCTAAGACACACGCCAAACATACTAATTCATCCATCCCATTCATATTCATTTCTACCATAATTCAACCACTTTCAAGAAGTACCAACCAAACATCTAAAGTCACAAACATATATAGACATATTCAAGCCAAAATCAAGATTTATACACAAGTATGCTTAAACCAAGTTTAAACATCATCAGTATAACAAAAGAACTTAAAACCTCCTAGTACATGCCATCTATAACTCAACATCAAAATGACCAAAACTTTTACCAAGATGAGGGATGAATAGTGTATGTGTTCCGACTTAAACTTCCAACCGACCGAGCTTTCCGATAATCTACAAGAAAAGAATGCAACTAACATAAGCAATTAATGCTTAGTAAGTTCAAATAAAACTTAAACGTAACTTACCGAATAAGAATCAATTTATACAAATCATGCATAATTTTTATTAATAAGTTCATGAATTCATTCAATTCCTATACACACCACAAATCTCACAAGTTAGTGAGTTCATATATATATGAAACTTGTAACCACACCATGTCATTTAACATTCATCAATAACCTATGAAATTCTAAACATTCATCTCATGTTCATATTTTAAAACACATTTATCATCCAATACATATTACCTAATAAACAATTGTTCAAAGGATGCCATAGCGTCTTTTGGCCACGGTCTTACTCACTTCAGAAATGATGTTATAGTTTCTTTCAACTACAGTCTTATTTATTTCTGACATGATGCCATAGTGTCTTTCAACTATGGTCTTATTCATTTTCGTCATGTTGCCATAGTGTCTTTCAACTATGGTCTTATTCATTTCCATCATGATGCCATAGCGTCTTTCAACTATGGTTTTACTCGTGTTCCAAGCCAATGAACCCAATCACCACATACATAGATACTTATTAAATCACAAGAGAAAAACTAATTAATTTAACCAAATTACGAACTTACCTGAACAAAAATGGTTACAGACACAATGCCGACAACTATTCCACTAACTTCGTCTTTCCACGATTAATGTCCGGTTGATTTGTTTATTGATCTAAATAATAGTTTACATTCAATTAATCTATTCAAATATCTCAAATAATTAAATTTAAGCTAATAAATCCTTCTATTGTAAATTTACAAAATTACCCCCAATGTTTTACTCTTTATGCAATTTAGTACATAATCCCGAAACTTACGAATTAACCACATTTAAGAAAAATAAAAGCTAGCCAATTTCTATATAGTCCCTAATCAGCCCACATTTATCAAAATTTTACAATAAATCCAAGAAGTTTTACTCTTTTAACAATTTAATCCTTTAACGTTAAAATTACTAAAAACCACTAAACAAAACAGTCATATTTATCAACCAAGCTGAATAATCTACCATAAAACTTCACAAACACCAAAAATCATCAATGGCATAATCTAAAACATTTAACAGTTTTAGGAATTAACTCCCGATGTAGTTACATTAAGCTAATACGAGCTCAAAAACATAAAAATCACTAAAACAGACTAAAATGTCACTTACATGCACACTTAAGAGCTTGGTTGAACCTTAAGCATGCATAACCATGGTGTTTTGGTGGTGGGAGGAAATTTTGGAAAAGATGATAGCTAATTCATATTTTGTTTACTATTTTTATATTACTAATTTACCATTTTAAACTTAACTTAATCATTAACAAAACATTGTCCATAATTGTTCACTATCTATCTACATGGTTTATTTACTAAATAAGTCCATTAACTCACCTTTCAATAGCTATTTAGCACATTTAATTAATAGAAACTAACTTTTGCGCTTTTACGATTTAATCCCTTTTATTTAATTAACTAACTAAACATTAAAATTTCTTAAATATATTTTAACACGACTTTATAATAACTCTATAAAATTAAATAAATAATAAAATATTGACTCACTTGTCAGAATCGTAGTCCTGAAACCACTATTTTCAACACTACTAAAAATGGGCTATTACAGGGTAAATAACTCTAGGATCTAAAAGTTTAATTACCTCAACTTTGACAACTTCCTTCATGTTAGGATTTAACCTCCTTTGAGCTTGCACACATGTCTTATACTCGTCTTCCATTAAAATCTTATCGGTGCGAAAATAAGGACTGGTCCCTCTTATGTTAGAAATTCTCCAGGCTATAGCTCTTTTATGTTCCTTCAGGATTGCAATAACTCATCTTTCTCATTCAGTTTTAAATCTAAAGTGATAATCACTGGTAGTGTAGTATTGTCTCCTAGGAATGTGTATTCCAAGTGATTCGATAATTGCTTCAACTCCAGTTTGGAAGGTTCTTCAATAGAGGGTTTTACTTTTAATTTTTTATTTACTTCAGTGGTCTCAAAATCTTTTTGTCTCAATGGAGACGCATTAGCATCCAGATTAATTTCCTGCAAGTTATTTCCATCTAACTCCTCACATCGAATAATACACGATTCCAATGTGTTCCTATGAATAATTTCCTACAATGAATCTTGAATAGCATGACCAATACAATCGATAAAATAATAGGAATCATCTTGCTCACTAGAAACTCGCATGGCATCATATATTTGAAAAATGATCTCATCATCACCTACCCTAAGCACAAGTTTACTATTACCTACATTAATAGTAGCTCTAGTAGTGACTAAATAGGGTTGATCTAAAATTGAAGGCACCTCAATATCCTCATCCATGTCAAGTTTAATAAAATCAACAGAGAATATGAATTTATCTACTTTCACAAGTACATCTTCAATAATGCCCTTAGGATACTTAATAGATCTGTTAGCTAATTGAATACTCATCCTAGTAGGTTTTGGTTCCCCGAGACCAAGTTGCTTTAACATTTTATAAGACATTAAATTTATATTAGCATTCAAATCAGCCAATGCTTTTTCAACGTTTAAACTACCAATAAAACAAAGGATAGTAAAACTTCATGGATCTTTCAACTTAATGACCAGTTTATTTTGGAGAATGTTCGAACACTCCTTATTTAGTGCCATAGTAGATAGCTCTTCTAACTTCATTTTATTCGTTTACAGCTAAAACTTTTGCATATTTGGGCATCTGTGAAAGAGCTTCAAAAAAAGGTAAGTTAATATGTAATTGTTTAAAAAGTTCAAGAAATTTACCAAATTGTTCGTCCATGCGGACTTTCTTCAACTTTGTCAGATATGAAATTGGTGCTTTGTACTCTTTAATAACCTATGTTTAAATTTTTTTTCCTTTTCTACCACCCCACCATCTTTCTCATTGGTTTCTTGTTTCAACTTATTTTCAGCTTCAGACAACACTTTCCTACTCCTCAACATAACTGCTTTTACATGCTCTTTTGGGTTGGACTCAGTGTTACTAGGTAAGCTACTTTATTGTCTCTCCGAAACTAGTTTAGCAAGTTGTCCAATCTAATTTTTCAAGTCCCTAAGTTGATGTTTGTTAATTTTTCAGAATTGTCTCAGTGTTTTGAAATCTAGTTTTGGATACCGAAATAAATTTAACTAACATCTCCTCAAGGTTCGATTTCTTTTCTTACTGATAAGTTTGCTGAAAACCCAGAGGGGGTATTGACCTTTGATTTCCTTGACCACCCCAAGAAAAATTTGGGTGATTCCTCCATCCTAGATTATAACTATTGCTATAGGGGTTATTTTGAGGTCTAGAATTATTACCTATAAAGTCAACTTGCTCATGCTCCATGTTAAACTTGAAGGGTGAATATTCTAAATTAATCATCCTCGCTCTAGTCGCATCACATTGCATTACCGGATTCACCTACTTAGAAAATTCAAACCATCATTTTTTTTACCAAGAGCTTCAACCTAACTTGCCAACTAGAAACTGCATCAATATCAAAAACTCTGGCTGCCTTGGCAGGTTTTACTCTCGTAACTTGCCACTAATAATTATTCAGTGCCATCTCCTCAATAAGCTCTTGGGCTACTATAAACGGAAAAATATATAGAATTTTTCCTATGTAATTTATCACCTTTTTTATTTACATCCGTTGTTAAAACTAAGTAATTATTTAATAAATTAATGATTTATGTTAAAATATGAAATTAGGACATAGAAATTATTAAAATATGATTTTATGCTTTATTATATAGTTTTCATGCAATAAATGGCTTATTTTATATTAATTTGAATATATTATATTTTTAAGACATAAATTGGGTCACTCATGATTAAATTAAATAATAAAATAAAATTATATTTAATAATTCATTTTAAAATATTTCATTAATAATTTGGGTTTTTAATTAATTAATTAAATTGGATAAATTTTATTCTTTGGTACTCTAACTTGTTGATTTATTCTGGACAGGTCTAATAGCTTTGTTGAATTACAAAACCGTCCAAATTGGAGACCAAGTCAACCCCAAAATTCAGCTGCACATGGCTGTCCATAAACCAGTTTTTGGTTTAATTGCACAAGGTCCTTGAAGAGTTGAAGAAATTAGAGATTTACCTGAAGATTTGCACTTGACTGAGTCTCAGTCCTGAGTTGTTGTGGCACTCAAATTGACCAAAAATTAAGGAAAAATCAGCTCAACTTGCTCAATTTATGGCCGGCCACCTATGGAAGATGCTTCAAAAGATAAAAACTCCTATTTTTAGCAAACTATCCCCCTCTCCTCACCTATAAATAAGACCCTCTCATTCCTTCATTCATCATCTCTCAAGCATCATTCTCTCTTTTCTCCAAATTCTCTTAGCCTTTTCCATTCCCACGCCTAGCATCATCTCTTTATAGAGATTTTAGCAATTAAGCCTCTTAAAGAACCCTTGGTCAGCCACCTTGGAGAGCCATCAGCAAAGGAGTAAAGCAAAGGAACGAAGGAGCCTCGTCAGTCAGAGTCTTGGGTGACAGCCATTCTGAATTGGGTTTAATCTTCCTTTTCTTTAATTTAATATAAAGATGTTTGATATGTGTTCTTTGTTCTTATTTACAACAATGTTATCTTAATTTTATTTAAGCTAGGATGATTGCTTTGATTAAATAATATTTATTTGATTCATACTTATAATGTTTGTGCCTCAATCGATCATGTTTTCAATTAAAACCAAGTTTGTATTTCGTTCATACGTGATTGAAATGCACCTGAATTAGCTCAGCGGTCCTGACCAGATGACAGCTAATGGACACATAATTGAAATGTGCATGCTCAATTTAGATCCTGGCCCGATTAAATTAGAGGTTGCATAACAACTCTAACCAAGCTCTGTTATCTGCATAGTTTTTAGATTTGTGTGATTTAATTGTTTCAAACCTGACACGTCCCTGTTACCTCACACGAATGCTAAGAAACCCTTAGTAAATAAGGATCAGTAAAATACGTATTTACTAAGTAAAGGATTTCGGAAGGACCTAATGTGGTTTCCAAACTCATGAAAGATCGAGTTGTCATGGAATGTTTTTTCGAATGTTATTAATCATGTTATTAATAAATTGAGTTTAATTAAAGTAATTGTTCTAGTTTATTTATGTTATAATTGTTGCAAATTGTGTTTAATTTTACTAAAATCTATTTCATTCATATAGTTGCATACTTAGGATAATTTGCATTAGGGATCATTGCATTTAGTTTAATATATTTTAATCACCATTTCTCAACTATATTGTGTTTTTATTTACCAAATTGTTAATATAATTTTACAAATTAAGTGACTTAGCACAAATACAACCCCTATGGAGACGATAACTCGATACTTACTTATTACTTGATAACGACTGTGTACACTTGTACAAACCTACGCGTTACAGCTGCTTTAGGTGTTTTGTTATTCAATGTTTCGCCAGCTGTTATATCAATCATTTGTTTAGTCGAAGGATTCAAACCATTGTAAAAAGTTTAAACTTCGAGCCACAAAGGTAGTCAATGATGAGGACATATTCTCAACAAATCCTTAAAACTCTCCCATGTATCCTAAAGCATCTCAATACCAAACTGAAGAAAAGAAGAGATTTCATTCCTCAACTTAGTTGTTTTAGCCGGTGGAAAAGATTTTAACAAAAACTTCTCAGTCATTTGAGCCCAAATCGTGATAAAACCCCATAGCAATGAATTCAACCATTGTTTTGCCTTGCTCCTCAAGGAATATGGGAATAACCATAAGCGTATGCCATCATCAGTAAAACCATTAATCTTGAAAGTATCGTAGATCACTACAAAATTAGCCAAATGAGCTTTCGAATGTTCATCTTGTAAACCATCAATCTAAACATACTACTGCACCATCTGAATTGTGTTCAACTTAATCTCAAAATTATTTGCAGTAATTCTTGATTCAGCCCTAATCAGAGTAAGCTTAGAATAGTCATACATAGTCCGAGGTTCTAACGTAATATCATTTTCTCTTGATCATCTATTAAAACCTATTGAACTTGTCTTCTCTAACCTCTCTATGATTTTTGCGAACAGTTTTTTCGATCTCACTATAAAAAATTATTGGTTCTAATGGGTTACCTCTAGTCATAAACTAAAAGAACCTGTAAGAATCAAACAAAAGAAAAATTAGAATGTAAAAATTAAATTAAAAAATGGATAAATTAAAAAATTAAATTAAAAAATGGATAAATTAATAAAAATAAAGTTTTCCTAATATTTTAGTCCCCAACAACGACGCAAAAAACTTGATGTCCACAAAACCAATTAAAAATTTAACTAAGGCAATTGCACCTATCAATTAATAGTATAACTACGGTGAGCAAAGATTACGTTCCACAAAGACTAAAAGTATTAGTAATTACTGTCTTTCTATTATTTAACCGAGTAGTTGGAGTGATTGATTAAAAACTAAAATTACATAATGAACACTGTAAAGAACAAATCAAGAAAATAAATGATTAACAACCAATGAGCGAGACAATACCTAAGAAAGAATTCAACTAGATTTCATTTATTATTATCAATCTAAATTACGCAATTTATGTATTTAGTAACTTGATCCATAGAAATCCCTAAATTATACTAATATCTCTTTCAAGAATAAGAACAATTGACTCGGGTTGATTAATTAAAATTCTTTCTAATTAAAACTCTTATTACCACATTAACTAATTTTATAGATTCCCCTATAAGATTTGGCTCTAATCCAGTAGATTTATGTAGTCGTATTTCTAGGATTACATGTAACTCCACTCAACTATGCAAGATCTACTCTTAATTATGGTCTATTTCTCCTCTGATTTAAGCACATCAAACATGGATCAATAATCTATAAATATTAAACCAAGAATTAAGCACACATTATTGAGAACAAGAAACTAAGAATTTATTCCCTAAAATAAAAAAATCAAACGATGGAATTTATCATAGGGTTCATCTCTCTAGGTTTTTACAAAATTAGTTCTACTTAAAAATAGAATCATTCAAGATACAGTATAACCGTAAGAAACAAAGAAACTCATGATAATCTCTAAAGAAATCAAATAGGAGTCTTCAATCTTGACGGAACTCTGCTTCAGATTTGGCTTCAATGGTGTTCTTCGAGCTATTTTCTTGAATATTCCATGATGGCTCACTCCTCTCTTCTTATTTTTTTCATATATACATCTTAAAATACTTGAAAAACCTAAAAAAAATGTGATTTCCCACAATTTAGGATGAAAATTCGCGAAATTGACATGACCTACCACATGGTCGTGCAGTATGCTATGACACCCAAAACCCGACTGAGACGGACCAGCCCGAATTTGAAGCGTTACATTAGCCACCAAAGCGACTCTCTAGCTAACGACCACTCAAACACACCCCAACCTTATAACACCTCATTTATGACTAATTAATTATCATTTATTAATGTGGAAGAAATTTGTGAACCATTTTTACACTTTTTTCTAAGTATTTAAACTTAAGTGTATTTTTGTTATTTTATCAACTATCCCAATTTTTTTCTAAATAGTTACCGACATTCTTTTAGTGAAATTATGAAAGCCCTAAAAGTTTCACCTTAATTCGAGTTCATTTACTATGTCTAATTCAAGTTTTCTTATTAGGGACTAAATCATAACTTTTAGTACATTTTCCAAATTAAAAATTAAGAGTGTTTCTACCAAATATTAATAGTTACAAGTCTAATCCTAAAATATTACCAAGCTTCCCTATCATTAAAGGCTTCAATTAATCTAATCAAGTTTTAAGACTAAATTATAAATTAAGAAAATTAGAATACTAGATTACAAAAACCAAAAACCAAACCCCCAAAAACCCACACGACCATGTCCCCCTTCCACACGCCCGTATGTAGACCACTGCACCTATTTTGTCAAAAATTATTTTTAATTACCTGATGTTACATATTTTATTTACCCATTAAATTTGAAATAGCTATAATTAATTACCATAAACATCCACACATCTCCAATTTAATTTATTTACAGTAAATATGCAAAAATTAATCAAAATTTAACACCCAATTGCATGCTTAGTAAACATTAATTAATTCACACAAGCTACATACCTTAGTCACAAGCAATCCCCTCCATCGTAAGCTTCAATTAAACATTGTTAGTATAAAATATATGCTTCATACACCGTGTTATCAACCATCGTACGAACACTCATCAATATACCATAAATTAAACATCAATTAGACATAAAATCATGTATTAAAGTAATATAAAATCACCAAAATTAAATTCCAAAATTTAATGTACAATGTCCATTACAAGTAAAATAACACTAGTCCCAAAAGCATCACAATACCCCTATATAGTCTCTAAAGTGAATTTCTTAAGCCAGTACCGAGCCTTATTCTTGGATCACCCTTACACTCGCTTCTCGACTCTTTACGCCTGAAATTTATCTGCACAAAATGTGAGGGTGTGAGCTTAAAAAGCTCGGTGAATGATAGTAAAAACATTAAGTAATTTGCACCCAATCATGCATAAATCAAAGAAATTAAGCATTAAATTTTCAGTCACAACATGTTAACATTTCACCATAACATCACTTGCTATTTCAAGAATTAAGAATCAATTTTTCCATGGCACATAAAATCATCTTTTAACACATAAACATTCAATTATATTGGTACAATCAATCAATTATATTGGCATAATACATCCATGGCAATAATCTGCGCAAATATCATGAGGGATCTTCATAGTTTACATAAAATAGTTAGGAATAGACAATAAAACAATCCATGCTAAAGTGACTCGTCGAGCCATTAAAAGCATAATAGCATTCCAGTTATCCAACTTCTGCCTAACCTTACCAACGATGAAATGAAAGCTATCCTTGATGACCCACTTGTGAAACAAATGCACTCTTAGATAAGTTCCCAAATCTTCATATTGGTGAAATTCGAGAATTTTACAAATGGCATGAATGTTATTAACCTCCAAGTTTTTTTAGAAGAACACCATAGTTTTTTATCCATTAACTCTATGATCTAAGGTCGCCCCAAAAGAATTAAGGCATCCTTAATCTTATGCGCCTGATCAACATCAGCTTAACAAACAAGAAAAGATCATCTGCAAAGAAAAGAAGTGAGATGGGAGGTCCGTCCTTACCCAGAACAATAGGCTTCCAAACCTTCTCTTCAACATTTCTGTGGATTAACTAACCTAGTCTCTCCATACAAAGAACATGTAAGGAGACAATGGACAACCCTACCTAATACCTCTCTTAGGAACAAACTCATTAGTAAGCCTTCCATTCCACACAATCTGCATAAAGATCGACGTGATATATTCCATGATGACATTAACTAAAGTCAAAGGGAAACCAACATCCAAAAGAGTTTCCTCAATAAAGTCCCAACAGATTCAGTCATACGCTTTCTCTAAATCCACTTTGATGGCCATCCATGACTTCTTGCCTTTTTTACTAGATATTGAGTGCACAATCTTCTGAACAATTATAATATTATCTGTGATTCGCCTTCTTGCCACAAAACTAACTTGATTTTGAGCGATAAGAGAAGGGAGAATAGGCTTGAAACGGTTCGCAATTATTTTGGTTACGATCCTATAAGGACATTATAGAGGCTTATAGGACGATATTGCAAGAGAGATTCAAGGCTCATAATTTTAAGAATGAAAACCAAGGGTATCTTGTTAATAGAACGATTAAGAGATTGTCCTGAAAAAATACCACAAACCCAATAACACACATCCAAATCGATCGTGTTCCATTGACTCTGAAAAAAAGAGCATGAAGACCATCTGGACCCGGGGCTTTCAAAGGACCCATACTAAATAATGCATTATGAGCTTCCTCATCAATAATATTCAGAGATAAAGAATCCAATATTCCAGAATCAAGTTTCAAAAAATAACCATGTAAAGGGAACGGGGTACAAGAAGAGTCATCCAAAGAGTAGAAAGAAGAGAAAAAATGAATCACCTCATCATGAAGAGTCTCAATGTCATAACACCAACTATCGCCAAATTTCACAGCAGAAATTTTATTAAAGTTTTGCCTTGTGATATCTTTATTATGGAAGAACTTCGTGTTTCAATCCCCTAATTGAATCCATCCCAATCTCGACTTCTGCCTCCAAAATAATTCTTCCTCATAAAGAATTTTCCCATATTCAATTCTTAGGTCGGTCTCAAGATCTAATAAAGAGCTAAACCATCTTCTATCCAAAGCAGCTTGAACCCTTCCTAACCGATGAGCTATTGGTCATTTTCTTTGAAATATGCGACCATAGACCTCAGAGTTCTATCTTTTAAGATTATTGGTGAGGGAGATAAGATCACCAAATAACTCCGACCCACTCATCCAATTATCTCAAACAAATTGTGCAAAATCCGGATGAGAAATCCAAGAAGCATGAAAGTGAAAAGGTTTAGCGCGAAAGCTGTGACTAAGAGTGTGAAAAGGTAGCAGGATGGGCCTATGATCAGATTTGAGACGAGGAAGATGAAGAACAATTGTATCAGGAAAAGAATGACACCATTCACTATTCTCGATTGCTCGATCAAGTCTTTCAAAAATAGCCCCTAGTTTCCAAGTAAATTGCAGGCCTTTGAAACAAAGGTCCCTCAAACCATTGTTAAGGATGAAAGTCTGGAATAACCTATAACCAGAAGTAATAGGTCTACCCCCTCTTTTTTCGTTAGGAGAAAGCAGTGAATTGAAGTCTCCCACTAAGAACCAAGGCTCTTTAATGGAGCGGGAAACAAGATCCAACCGATCTCACAATATTTTACGTTTCTGTTATCTGAAAAACCATAAATAAATGCACTAGAATATTTGTGGAGCTCAATTTCTTCCCTAAGCGGCAATGAACAAACTGAGAATCGTTATGAATTATTTGGATATGGATACTATTCTTCCAACAAATCCATAAATCCCCGGTGAAACCTCGAGCCTCAATCCTATGGGAGCAATCCAAACCAATCTTGGAAATGATTTCATTAGCTTTTGGACCACTAACTTTTGTTTTAAGAAAAGCAGCAACATCAATCTCAAAATCCACAAAATACTCTCTAACAATACAAGCAAACTTAGGAGACGCACACCCTTGAAAATTCCAAACAAAAATACTTGGTATCATTCAATAAAATTATAAAATAATAAATTGAACAAACACACCTTAAACATCTAGGGTAGCCACCTCACTGAGATTCGTCAAAGCCCCTTGTCCATAACTTGAATCCATAATTAGACTGTTAGACCCAGTTTTTTCAACCACCTTTGACATCGCTTCAACAACCGATTCACAAGAATTAGCCCTAACCTTAAATTTACTTCCTTTTACCCTGAAGAATATGGGAGTCTTTCCTTGGACGTTTAGTATCTCCCATTTTCAATGTATCTGAACCAACATTTCTTTCATCTTGTGTTCGTGAAGAAATATTAATAGGTTGATTACCTTTGGAATTATTGGGGTTTCTAATTTCAACAAATTTTATGACCGAGTGGCAATCAGAATTTAGGGTCGTAACTTCTATTTTTTCGACAAAAACATTGGATTTTCCTTGCTTTGAGATGACATTAATTCTGCTGGGTAGATTTTTGGTCAGCGAAACGGGGAGATCATCAAGAAAATCTATCGATTTGGGCAGTGAGCTGTTAGAATTAGAAGCAGCGGTGTTAGCAATTAAAGCCCCATGGCTTCCATTTGAAACGGTGGGCACATAATGCACGTTGGAAGGTCCAATAATCATGCCCAAGTTTGAGATTCTATGCCCAGCTGTAAAGCTAGGCCCAACCAAATCAAAGCCCGTAGCTATCTGTCCATTACGAGGACCCGTTTCCTTTATGCCCTCCCAAGAAGACCGGCCCAAGGCAGACGCATAACCCAGTTGAGGTTTAAGCTGTGATCCTTCCTCAACTAACAAGTTCAATTTAGCTGAAACAGTGGGATTAGATTCCCTATTATCCCCCTGATTTAAATCCCGTAAATCCTGCAGAACGTTGAATCGAGATCATGTTAATTCCCTGTCGAGTTACCGTCTGTTTCTTGCCAGATCTACTATTCCGGTGATCAACAACTAATTAACTGCAAAAAGTACATATTTTATTTAATTTAATTGGTCAATTTATGAGAATGAACCACTAATTTTCTCAGTGTTTATATTAAATTTTATATAGGAGTGTAATTTGGGGTCAAAAGAGAAAAAGAAGAAGCAATTTGGCTAGATTGAAGAAAGAAGCAAAGAATGTGAGCCAAAATAGAATTTTTTTCAAGTTGTAATTAGCTGAAATTTTATTTTGACTTAGTGGGAGATTATGTAGGGTTTTTGATATCATGGGAATTTTTTTTCCTTGATTTTCTATGGCTAGTGGCCTTTAATTTGGCAAATTTGTTCAAAACCACTAGTATAAATAGGGGGCTACTATGTTCATTTAAGAATCAAGTTTTTCATCAAGCTTTTATCTTTTTAATTCAATCTTTTCTTTCCTTTTTGCAAATTTATTTGTTGACATCGATTCCTTATATTTTTCCATTTATTAATTTCCAGCTTTGGAAATACTGCACCCAAACGTTGCGTCACCCACATCCATCCACTTACATTTCTTTTTCATTTATCCAACCTTCTCTAGATATGCCCCACTCCAACATGCCCTAAAATTTAGTCAACTAAACCCCTTTCAGCTTTAAGTTAGTGTTAACCCCATCAAAGACCCATGAGTTACGAACCCGAGCAATTTAACTCTCTATTTTCAGTATTTATTATTTCTCCGGATTAAGAGTATGACTTCGTCAACTCACAAGGTCAAATCAACACTAAGTCAAAAAAGACGTTGTTTGAGTTAGTGTGGTTAGATGTACAGTTAGAATTCCGAAAGGATCGATTGTCTAATCGGTTTTTCGTGAACACATTGGCGTGCCAAGTGGAGATTGTTGTTGTAACACCCCTTACCCGAGACCGTCACCGAAATCTAGTACGAGATGTTATCCAATTTAACTTACCAATTCGGAGCATAAAAAAATTGCTTTTAAAATTAAATTCACTGTTCACAACAAAACTGTCTACCTGCGTGACTTTCACTAATTTAATTATAACTCGAGCTACAGAACTCAAAATTTAAATCCGTAAATTTTCCCTGAAACTAGACTCATATTACTACTTACCATAAAATTTTCAGAATTTTTGACTTGGCCAATTAGTACAGTTTATTCATTAAAGTATCCCCTGTTTCACAGCTCGACAGATCTGACCTCTCGGCACTAAAAATCAATTATCTCTTTGTACAGAATACATATAAGGTTATAGTTTTTTATTTTGAAAATAGACTCACTAAGAAATCTACACATATAAATTATAACCCATAATTCTTTCTGTACAATTTATAATGATTTTCTAAAGTCAGAACAGGGACTTCAAAACCATTCTGACCCTGTCTCACTAAAATTCAAATATCTCAAAATACAGAATTCCTTTTCCTACATAGTTTCTTTCATATAAAATGGACTTGATAAGCTTTAATTCCATATATAATTCACTCTCTAATTCCATTTCTACTATTTATGGTGAATTTTTACATTCACGTCACTGCTGCTGTCAAAGAAACTGCTTCTTTGAATTAGTTACCATTTACACATACATAATACCAAAACATAATCTTTACTAACCATTTCAATAGCTAATCTTAGCCATATCATTTGAACATGCTCAAAATGATTAAGACTCTATACATGCCATAGTTCAAACATTTTGAAAAGCACATAATACCGAGATGGCTATGATAGTGTGATACGAGTCCGACGGTCCACTATTCGATCAAGTTCAAATCACTATAAAACAAAGGAAAGAAAGAGATGTGTAAGCTATAAATAGCTTAGTAAGTTACATGTAAACAATAATTACTCATTTAATAATTAACACTTTTAACATATAACTAATCAAAACATTTCTTAGCAATTTCAATCACTTACACATGCACAATCTTACCAATTCACTTGCATATACATTTTCACACTTAACATTTCATATTCACTTTAATTCATTATTAATCCCGTTGAACAGTTGGAATATACACGGATACGTAGAGATTTAGCACATAAGTGCCACACTGATATGTAGCCGAAGCTACCACTGAAATGTAGCCGAAGCTACCACTGATCAATAACACTGGAAATGTCCACGGGCCTGCTCACACAAGCTGTCAGGTGTCTGCAACACATGCTAGATCACCCAGACCGGGACTCACTGTAACACCGTAACATCTGTAACAACTCTGGTCTCTGGTGACATGTCACTTGTATCCAATTCTATTCCTAAGTTCAACCGGGAATTTACACTTAACACTTTATTACTTGAATAATTCATGAACAATTTTCCTTCCACATTCAATATTAATTCACATATCAAATATAATTCACAATTTATACAAATATAACTATTATTTACATATAACTTACCTCGGATGCAAAACGACTATTTTTTGTAATTTAGTCGATAACTTTCTCTTTTCCCCGATCACTTCCACTATTTCTTCTTTCTTGATCTATATTAACACAATTTAATACATTTTATCAACATTTCATTCAAATACAATTCATACACAACATTTTGGCAAATTTACATTTTTCCCGAAACTTTTCAAAATTCCACTTTTGTCCCTAAGCTCGTAAAATAAAATTCACTAAATTTTAAATTTCAAACTTCACTAAATCATATTTCATGCTCATAACAGCCCTCAATTTCACAAAATCACAACTTTATGCACACTTTACCATCTTTCACAATTTAGCCCTTTTCAACATTTTCATCAAAATTCATCTAGTAAAACTTGTAATTAACACTTCAAACATTCATTATCTAACATCACTAATCAATTTACAATTATATCATGAATGGGTAAATTTTCAAACTTTAATTTCATTTAAATTAAATAGTAGAAACATGAAATTCAAGCTTCAATAAGCATAAAAATACGAAAATAATTAAAAACGGGGCAAGAAATCACTTACAATTGAGCTTAGGAAGTTCAAGAACCCTAGCTATGGTGACATGAATTTTTTTGGCAGCAAACGTCTGATTTTAAGAAGATGAACACTTGTTTTCATCTTTATTTTGTCTTTTATTCAATTTGGACAAAAATGCCCTTGACCCATTACTTAGATATTTTTCTAGAAATACCCTTTTGTGTCCATAACACTAATTTATGGTCTAATTGCCACATAAACACTTCCAATTTCATGCAATAATTCAATTAAGTCATTTAATCACTAATTAGACACACTTTGCATTTTTTTCAATTTAGTCCTAAAAATTCAATTAAGCACTAAAGCATTAAAATTTCCTATCCATATTTTCACACAATATTTCAATCAATCAGTAACTAATAAAAATTTATAAAATTAAACTATTTCACTTCGGATTTGTGGTTACGAAACCACTATTCCGATTAGGCCCTATTTCGGGCTATCACAGTTGTTTGGATCCGTCAAGGGAAGTAGTAACCGGATTTAAATGTCCTACGCGATTGAGGGCATTGGTTCGAGTTAGGCTCTTCTACAACGCAAAGCTGTCAGAGTTCTAAATCACGAACATTTCGTAGGTTGTTCGATCGGCAATGGTTAGTTATTGGACGTTCCATAACTAATTTACACAAGGAAGAGTTGGTGTTCGAGGCATCCTTGGTAGCTATAACTAGCTTATTAGAAAAGAGGAGTTCATCTAATTTCTAGGATCGGTTTAAAGACGAGAAAAAACTCATGCCTAAAGCTGAGCTAAGTTTAATTGATTTGTCTTCAGATTTACTTAACTTTTTTTATTATTTAATTGTTTCCAACTTTTACTTTTTAACGCATTTTTTCCCTATTTATTTCAGGTTTCAAACAAATCCCTCGTTATGCAAAATTCCTCAAGGAATTGTGTATTAGCAAAAGGAGGTTAATAGGTAACGAAATAGTAAATGTAGGAGAAAATGTCTCCGCAGTACTACAAAAGAAAGTTCCGCCCAAATACAAGGACCAATGTATGTTTGTTATTTCCTGTGAGATAGGTAATGTAGGCATTAAGAAAGCCATGTGTGATTTAGGGGCTTTCATTAATATTATGTCTTACTCTATTTATAAGTTGATTAACACGGGTCCTTTAAAAGAGACAGGAGTAATAATCCAGTTGGCGGACAGGTCAGTCATCTATCCCGAAGGGTTGCTTGAAGATGTCCTTGTTAAAGTTAACGAATTAGTTTTCCCTGCAGATTTCTACATTATTAATATGGAGGACGATAACTCAACTAATTCGTCTGACATTTTGCTTGGAAGGCCATTCCTAAGTACCGCAAGGGAAAAAATTGACGTTCGGAGCAGAACACTGACAATGGAGTTTGATGGCAAGATCGTGAAATTCAATGTCTACGAAGCTATGGGTCATCCTAACTCACTATTAAATATTTCTAGTATCGATAGTATAGATTGCTTAACTCAATCTTATTTCGAGTACCATGACTTTGATGAGTTGGAAACTGTCCTTTACAGAAGCATTGACATGGATGTTTTAAATCATCTCGAGGAATTAGCAATTATAGAAGATCCGTTGCGAGAAATTGTCAATCACTTGGAGACGCAACCATCGTTGACGAACTGAGGTAACCAATTTGAACTATTACCTTCCCAAACTAAAATGTTGCCCTCTGTTTTGCAGCCACCAACCTTGGGGCTTAAAGAATTACCGGACCACCTTAAGTACTTCTTTTTGGGAGAAAAAAACACATTACCGGTGATAGTGTCAAACAAACTATCCAAAGACGAGGAGGAAAGTCTAGTTCGAGTTCTGATAGATTATAAGGAAGCTATTGGTTGGACAATAGCCGACATAAAAGGGCTAAGTCCATCCACTTGTATGCACAGAATTTCCATCGAAGATAACACGAAACCAAAAAGAGATGCTCAGAGGTGCCTTAATCCACCCATGATGGAGGTAGTAAAGAAGGAGATCCAAAAACTGTTGGATGCTGGAATGATATACCCGATCTCCGACAGTGATTGGGTTAGCCCGGTTCATGTCGTGCCCAAGAAAACTGGCGTGACAGTGGTGAAAAACTCGTGAGGAGAGCTAGTCCCTACCCGAGTCCAAAATGGATGAAGGGTTTGTATCGATTACAAAAAATTGAATGCAACTACCCGGAAAGACCATTTTCCACTTCCCTTCATCGACCAAATGCTCAAGCGATTAGCTGGTAAGACCCATTATTGTTGTCTCGATGGGTACTCGGGATTTTTCCAAATTCCAGTGGTGCCAGAGGATCAAGAAAAAACAACTTCATGTGCCCCTTCAAAACGTTTGCGTATAGATGAATGCCATTTGGACTCTGTAATGCTCCGGCCACTTTTGCAATAAGCAGGTTATAGCTACCAAGGATGCTGAAATAAACAAGGAAAAAAATGCGTAAAAAGTAAAAGTTGGAAACAATTAAATAATAAAAAGAGTTAATTAAATTTGAAGACATATCAATTAAACTTAGCACCAGGTTTTTTCTCGTCTTTGAACCAATCCTCGAAATTAGATGAACTCCTCTTTTCCAATAAGCTAGTTATAGCTACCAAAGATGCCTCGGACACCAACTCTTCCTTGTGTAAATTTGTTACGGAACGTCCAATAACTAACCATTGCCGATCAAACAACCTACGAAACGTTTGTGATTTAGAACTCCGGCAGCTTTGCGTTCTAGAAGAGCTTAGCTCGAACCAATGCCCTTAACCGCGTGAGACATTTAAATCCGGTTACTACTTCCCTTGACAAAACCAAACAACAATCCCCACTTGGCACGCCAATGTGTTCACGGAAAACCGATTAGACAATTGATCCTTTCGGAATTCCAACTATACGTCTAACCACACTAACTCAAAAGACGTCTTTTTTGACTTAGTGTTGATTTGAATTTGTGAGTTGATGAAGTCATACTCTTAATTTGGAGAAGTAATAAATACTGAAAATTAGGAATTGAATTGCTCGGGTTCGTAACTCACGGGTCTTGACGAAGCTAACACCGACTTAAAGCTGAAATGGATTTAGTTGACTAAGGTTTAGGGCATGTTGGAGTTGGGCATATTTGGAGAGGGTTGGATAAATGAAAAAGGAATGTAGGTGGGTGGGTGTGGGTGACGCAAGGTTTGGCTGCTAGTGTTATATTTCCAAGGCTGAAAATTAATAAATGGGAAAATATTAAGAACTAATAACAGCAAACAAATTTGCAAGAAGGAAAGAAAGATTATATTCAAAAGATGAAAGCTTGATGAAAAACTTGATTCTTAAATGAACATAGTAGCCCCCTATTTATACTAGTGGCTTTGAACAATTTTGTCAAATTAAAGGCCACTAGCCATAGAAAATCAAGGAAACAAACTATTCCCATGATATCAAAATCCCTACATAATCTCCCACTAAGTCAAAATAAAATTTCAACTAATTACAACTTGGAAAAATTCTGTTTTGGCTCGCCTTCTTTGCTCATTTCTTCAATCTAGCCCAATTGCTTCTCTTTTTTCTCTTTTGACCCCAAATTGCACCCCTATATGAAATTCAATATAAACCTGGAAAAATCAGTAGTGTATTCTCATAAATTGACCAATTAAATTACATAAAATATGTATTTTTAGCATTTAATCACAACAACCATCCACGGTTTAAACAATTTCAAAATTTATTCATTCTCAGCCATAACGGAAACTTCATGGTTTTTATGATCCACCTTTTGTACCGTTAAAACATCGTTCTGACCATGCTAAACAGAAACAAATGAACATGAATCACACGAACGCCCATACTGTCTACAAGAAAAGAAAATACTAGGAAGAGACTCATATTCCACGCATTGAAGTCAGCCACTGATTTTGATTTTTGAGACCAAAGGCTTATTAATATCAAGAAGGACCACCAACCGAACAAATCGACCCCTTTGCGCATTCCGGGTATTATCATCTAGTTTAATAACATGTACAATCATTTCCCCAATACTCGTTAAGACCGCTCTTCTGATAAAAAAATCCGGGAAACCTGTGAGACAAATCCAGACCACCACATTCATTAGATACGGTTGACTAGTAGAGAAAGACTTCGACCAGGGTTGAACCATTAAGTACTGTCCAAAGGCTATCCACGGTCCTTTTGTGAGAGCTCGAACATAATCAACTTCCGCCTGAAATTTCACCATAAAATAATCATTTTCCAAATCCATAATTTTCACGGGAGTTGATGGCTTCCAAAGGTGATAAATTTTATTAGAGAGAGCCTAAAAGCCTATTTTCTTTCCCAAAAGCTTAACCACTACTAGTCGAGACATACTCTGGTAAAGAATTTGATAAACCCTTTCAGAGAATCGAATTGAAGGAAGCCCATCCTCTATCCTAGTAAACACATCCCCTTCAATCAACTGTAAGTCATATTTATCTTGGTCTTGCAAAGACAATTTGGGATCCCTCGACGCCCCAAGTAACATTTCTTTGAAAGGCAATCTCGAATTGAAATGTTTGTGTCCTCCTTTGAGACTACCCTTCTCCTCCACAACCATAAGATGATCGTCATCCTCGAGACCATAAACAGAAAAATTGTGTTTGCAAAAATAGCAGTATAGAAATACTTAATAAAATTATCAATAACACTTCCTTTTTATCTTTTTATCTTCCCTAATGCTAATAATTTATTTCGCACTATACAAAATTATTAAACTTAACAAGTTATTTTATATTTTATTTTGAGTTTTAATAAGTGATTCATATTAATTATTTGAATGATGTTTAAAATTTTCAAATATCATTTAAATTAATTTATTTCTTTTTTTTTTAAGATAATGTGTAAAATAAACATTTTAACTTTCCACCATAATTTTTTACCGCAATAGAGAAGACAATCGATAAACTACACATTTTTTACAACACTTTTTTACTATATTTTTCAAAAGCAATTTTTCTACCACAACAGCAATAGAGAATTAGCCCTTGATCTTCCATGCCCAGTTGTATTAGAATTGTATGTTGAGAACGACTTCCATGAAGGACTAATTTATCATTGAAGTTTGAAAGCGGTGTGAAAAAAATATTTTTAAAGATTTCTATCTTAGACATGATGTTGTAAAGTAGAAACTATGTGTTTAAATAATATTTAAATTCGTTAATATAATGACATATGGAATATATAAACATAAATTATAATAAAATGTTAAAATAAATTATTAAGTAATTAATATAAGCAATATATATGAACTCAAATTCATTAATATTATGATATATTAAATATATAAGCTTAAATTATAATTAATTATAATAAAATTACAATTAACCCAAATGTAAATTATCAAATTATCACTATTTTCACGTATTATTATTAGCACAATACCAAGTTATTATTATTCTGGTATTAATAAATATTACAAATATATAATAAAATAATTTATCGTAACTTTTTGTTAATATTATGATACATGAAATATAAATTTTAAATACTTTATAAAAAAAATTAATATTACTTATTTGTAGAGTTTAATTTGAAAATATAAATCATATGTGAAAGACAAATTCTTTTGGGTTGGCTTGAAAAGCCAAGAAACATGTTTACTATTGATTTTGGCTTAAAAAGTTGAAAAGCACTTTTAAAATTCAATGGTAAACGAAGCTTAAGAGCGATCTGAAGTAGAAATAAGACAAAGTTGAGGTAGAACATATCAATGTCATACAACTTCTGGAAACAAAGGAAGTGTTGCCGGTTTTGTGCATCATTTTTAGGATTCTCTTAAGAGTCAGTACTGCTTAATAAGTTTACCAGCAGAAATTGCTGCAAATGAATTTTTTAGGCTAGGCTACTAATTGCACTCTGTTGAGGTAAGTGTTTGAAGAATCATACCTTTGTATTCATGTTTGAATGTGTACAACGTGAATTCTTTCAGAAAATTGATAAATTGAAGTCCCAGGCTATCATAGAAAACCAACCAGTAAATAGCTTTGTATTGTAATTCACGGTTGCCTTTTGCCTGGCATCAAACCCATGAATCAAGTATAGTTTTCAAATAGAAATTACATTTTGCAAAATTGATTATGGTGGCACAACCATGAATTCTAACCTCTATGCAACCATGGCAAGTTTTAGAGATGACGAAGTAATATAAGATTAATGCCAACCTTGGTCTATGATTCCGCGGGAGCATCCTCGAGCTTTTCGATCTTTTGTCGTTTGGCATCAAGCTCGCTATCTTGATGGCTGAGACACCCATTTACTTTCTCTTCACCCAAAAGAGAGATGTGCTTGCTGGTGATTTGGCGACCTGCCCTAAGCTTTGGCCCCCAGTGCCTTTCAGGATTTGGAAGGAATCTAGCAACCTTCTTAGCTTGTGCCTTGCTCAGGGATGCAACAGCTCGAGCAAAGTTTGCCTACCAAAAAGAATAGGATTGCGGGTGTAAAAAAGAATTTTTCCTACCTTAAATCTTTATGACCATGTTTATGTCCAAGAAAGCATCTGTTCATATGTAGAATATGAAATCAGCAAGCAACTAAAGAAAGCAGCATGAGAAACATACTTGAAGAACAGGTTCTTTGGCAAGTATCACGCTTCCGGGCTGATCAGCTGGTTGAGCTTTCACTGGATGATTTTTAACCTATAGAGGAAACAACAAATTATGGATGACTTCATTACCATTCCATTACATGTCTCTTGACCAAACTATGGATGTTGAGGAGTTTGAAAGACCAAATAACTTAGTCAAAAGGCACAAAATGAAGGAAATATAGAAGCAAATTAAAAGAAGCCCCTTACCCAGCAGCGCATTATATCCCAAATGACCTCCATGGGAGCATCAGATTTTAGTCCCAATGGATTCACATGAGTTCCAGAAATTCGGTATCCTGCGTTGATCACAGCAGAGCGGAAAATAACTGCGGATGGGGAAGTGCATTTTAGTGTAGCACAAAGGTTGTGCAGACTCAAAAAGAGAGGCACATCAGGCAATTCCTGCAAAGAAATTTCAAATTGGGTAACAAACATAAAAGAATCTCTAAAAAGAGTTGAACTCTATTCTTTTAATCAGTTTAGTCTATATAAATTCCATGAATTTTCAACATTTGATGGTTACAAACAATTTAATAACCATCTTATATCTAATGGCATGTGTATCCGAAAGCTTGTAGCTTACGCTTTCATGTTCGAAAAATTTATGCGAAAATGCATTCATATCAAGCCTTGATTCTACAATTTAGTATCGCCACAGAAAACGGGATGGCTCACAGTTACTGAAATAACTGCTGAAGGGAACTACATTCTAAGGGTTGAGAATGGAAAACCCAAAGGAAGGGTTAAGGAAAAAAATGCATACCTCTGAAATTGTAGTCAATACAGCAGAGATGCGATCATAGGCAGGATAACGATCCTTCATTGATTTTACATCTGATAGTATGTTCGTTACCCACTCTTGATCATGGATTGGAGCAGACCATATAGGGCCACCCATGTTAAATTTCTTCTGACAATGACTACACTCTTGAGGGACTACAGGTGCAAAGCCCGGGAGATACCTCACACTGGTATTCTGAACATACAAAAGTAGACGCAAGATCAAAATATTGAGCAATTCAAGATTATGCTACATTCAGCATACTAGTCTTTGATGTAACATAGCACACATGTCACTCACAAAAATACATGATAAACACTTTGATCAATTTTCAAAGCATCATTCTGCTCATTGTACAACATAAACCTTTGAAACATTTCCTTACATTGTGTCTAAAAATTTAAATCCTACTCTCTTGGAATAGAAGTAAGAATTAGCTTCCATTAATTAAGGAAAGGACACCAAATTTCTTTATGAAAATAAGTTTCCTTTACTGCCCCATCATTATCATGCAAAAAGTTGCATCTTTTGTCAAAGCTCCATCAAGAAGAAAAAAACAAGCAAGAAGAGACAAGGATAAATGAGCATATGACAACATTTATAAAGAAAATGTGATGCAAATACATCAGGTCACCAGCAGCAGATATGATAATCATATAAATGGTTATAAATGATAGCAACAAACACAGGCATACGCGGAACTGTGAGCAGTATGCTGTCAGGCATCAGAAGAAAAGTTCTAAAATCATCCGAACTCAATAAAACCTACTAGCTGCATGAACATGTCACTGATAGCAACACTAAGCCATTGAATGAGCAAAAATGGAGTAATCCATGTGCATCTTACTCACAAACAAGAGGCACCATTAGCACAATAAATCAGGAAGCAAACCTTAGAAACGGTTCTCCCAATAGGCTGAAGATGAAAAGCATCACAACCAGTGCACTGATAGACATATGATAGCTTAAGGGGAGTATTCTTCATCGCACTTGCCGAACTGCACCGAATTAATTGCCCTTCCATCATTCATTATGTGAGAATAACTTCTACTTTAATGAACTAAATTAAAACAAGAAGCGACCTACGTGTATATGCGAACAAAAACACGGACATAAAAGTCCATCTGGACAGATAGCACAGGAACAATATAACGTTTGTAGCGGTTTGCATGACTCTGTATTCAAGAAAGAAGTACCAATTATGTCAAATAAGAAGATTTTTAAGAGACTGCATTACAGTTATATTTTGTCCTTAATCAATTAAGCAAATAAAAGAATTTAAGGAGCCCTAGATGCCTTGTTCTTTTTGCATCAGAACAAGATATATATATATATAATAAATAATGTGTTTTGAGTGCTTAAAGAACATGCTTTCTGAAGGACATGAAATTACCTCAATGCAGGCTAGGAGTATCCTCAAAGCCATTTCGTGGCAATATTTCCCTCTCAATGGGTACGATCCGTATCTGTTCCCATGACCAGTTATTAGATGAGCTTAACTTTTCAAATACATAGTCAAAAGAAGGTAAAAGTAGTCAAATCTTACTTGGAATAACAAACCTCCCCATTACCCCCACATAAAACTGCCATATCAGTTGCAGTGCACATCAGCATGCCCCCATCAACAACAGATTGAACTGCAGAGTCCAAGAACACAGAAGGGGAACCATAAGGGTCAAGATCAACCTGAAACACAAAATTCAGCAATAAAGAATATAAGCACAGCTACATTTTGAATAGTTCCACCCAGAAATAATAAAAGTTGCCCATCAATTATGAAATGTGGATGACAAGTAACATAAACAACCTACATATAGCCAATTGATTAATAAACTTTCTTTTACCATGTACAAAGTGGTTTTGACGTAAAATGAATTCCTAATGAGAATGATTTACACTCAAGAATTTTCTGCAAAGTTTGAATTAAAGCTTTTAACTGCCATATCATATCAAATTCTTTAGCAGCAGTTGAGAACACACACATATCAAAATTTCCACATAAAATAGTTAATTTGAAAGATAAAGTAGCAGATGCCATGCCATACCACATCAAATTCTTTTGGGTTAGTAAGCATGTAAACACGAGCATCAGCAAGATGTGATTCCACTTTTGAACAAGCTACAGAACCATTGAACTTTATATTTCTCTGACAAGCTTCAACAGCCCCTGCAAGTAGACACACAGTATTGGTATGGATATGAATAGGAACCATGAAGGGAGCAATTACAGGTCCTCCCTTGATCCAAATGATCCTTCAAACAAATATACATAGAACATCAAGAATATCAGTACATCTATACTACCTTTATCATTGTCTAAGGCAACAACTTGACCAATCCCTTCTACTTCCCGAGCATATCTCAGAGCCCTTAACCCAGAAGCTGACAACGCCTATAAAATCACCTTGAAAGCAACTCAGAAAATGACATGACTATAATTGGGTGGAAAAACATAGAAATTTATATCGGAAAAAAAAAAGAAAAAAAAAAGGAGGATTTTAGAATAACCTCTAGAACTCTAGGTGGTTTAAGCTCCCCTCGAACTTTGCCCTCTGTCTTAACTGGCTCTTCTGATGTAGTACATGTGTCGTCTTGAGATTTTTCTGCAGGTCCTTCACATTCTTCATTTGATTTTTCAGTATTCACATCAGAGTTATTAAGTGTATCATCTACCTCAGATACAGTAACATTATTCTCAGGCAGCTTTGCAGCTGATTTGTTCCTTTTAGACAACAATGCCTCGTGCTCCTGCTTCCATCTCGATATGAATGTCCTTAGGACAGCAATAGACATGTCTCTGTTGTTAACCTAATTATTGTTATCATGGTACAAAATTAGGATCCCCTACTACTGAACTCGAACCAAGCAAACAACACCTAAACTATACTGCAGAGGAAACAATATCCTGCTAAAAGCATCCAGCAATAGAGCATACAGGTTTTCAGTGAAAGCAGTAAAAAGAGAGAATTTTCACTTCCTCTCCTTTCTTTCCCACCATTTCTGAGCAGCCAGTCACTGCGACATTGTTAAAGACATATCTTAACCTCCCCCCAAAAAAAAAAAAAGCAGAGTCTTTCCATCCATAAATCATTATAAAAATTATAGAACTTTTCAATGAAATCAAAAATTTCCAATTAACCAAAACTTAACCACGAAAACCATGAATTCAATCAAATTTAAATTGCCCGTCAGTTCAAACAAAAGCTACCCATCAACTAAAACTAAAAACCCATCAAATTTCTAACAATGAATTGAATTTGAAAAAATTTGGCACCTGGGTTTTGTTGTAAAAAACTTCATTTTTAGCATGCATAAGAATCTCAGCTTCTCCTTCCTTGATAATAGTGTAGTCATTGAGATCCATCGACATTGTTTCTCCTTTTACATGCAACAACAATATCTGGGTTCCCTTACTGTTTTTGCCTTCCTTTAAGTAGTTCTGTTCTCTGGGTTTGGTAACTTTTTTAGTGTTGGAAGTTTGTAACTTCAATTCGGTTTTTGATGGTTAACAGTTCGTGAAGGCGGCAACTTCGTGAAAAAAAAGGACCCCTCCTTATACGTGTGCTTTGAGTAAGCGGAAACCCTATTTTATTTTGAATTACAATTCTTTTTTGGTAAAAAGACCTCTCTGGTCACTCTCAATTTCATTATTAAGCAAATGGGTCCCTCTTAAAAAATTAGACCCCTGTCAATTTCGAAAGTGAGCAAATAAGGACTATTAATCACAAAATTAATGTTTTTCATCAATTTTTACATACTTTTATTGATAGAATAACAAATTTGGCCTTCAAAGTTTATACATTTTGTTCAATTTGATCTTAATTTAACAAATTTAGCCCCTAACATTTACACTTCTATCAACTTGGTCCTAATTTAACAAATTGAGCTTGCAAAATTTACACATTTTGTCAACATTTACACAAGATACGTAAACATTGAAGACTAAATTTGTCTTTATGTCAATCAAAATTAGGCACAATTGACAAAAAAACATTAACGATGCAATTAATTGTCCTTATTTTCTCACTTTCAAAATTAATAAGGATTAAATTGTACTAATTTTTTGAAAATGAACAATTTACTCAATTTTAAATTTGATAAGGACGGAAATGTGTTTTTACCAATTTTTAAATTAAGAAAAATTAAAGAGCTAGACAAATGTGGTTGAGATAAACGGAACAATGAAAACAAATATGATGGGAAGTTACATATGAAAAAAAATTAGAAAATATAAGTTATTTATGAATATCTCTACAATTATTTAAGCTATGATATAAGCTGGTATTACAAAGTTTTTAAAATTAATAAAAAATTATATATGAATGGATTTAAACTCGTACTATTTACATTAATAAAACATTAACTTTATCACAAAACAAAACTTTATTTTAATATAATATTTACATTATTGTCTCAATCAATTATTGTTTTTATTATTTAGGCCCTTGACTAAGTTGGTATCACGAGTCAATTAGGTACCAACTCAATTAGAAAAATTACGAAAATATCCTTTCATAATTTGTATTTATACTATTATTTAAACCCCTAATAGAGTTGGTGTCTTAAGTCAACCGAGTACCAACTCGATTAGAGAAATTACGAAAATATCCTTCCGTAACTAAAATAAATTATAATATCTGGAGGTATTTTAGTCTTTTATTTAAAAACAATAAAAAATTTGCATGTGTTGGATCTGAACCCCACGCTTAAATTTATTATGATCTATTTACGTGTTTAAATTTCATTTTACTCACAATTTAATCTATTTGTTTATTTTAATATCGTACTTTTTTATGTGTTATTATTAATTAGCTTCAAACCATACATTTCATTATTTATTGTATGTTATTTCTAAACTAACATCTATATCCTAAATACATAATTTCTAAATACATACGTGTGTGATAGAATTTTAATAATTAATAAAATATTTAAAATTTAATATTAAATAGCATTTATACCTTTTATTTATACTTTCAATTTTGACGTGAAAATAGTGTTTTATTATTCATTAAAATATGTGTATATAAAAGTTATTTTTCAAAATATGTTTTTTAGAGATACTTTGGCATCACTAAAATTTTCGCGTCTAACTAAAATCAAAGTAACTATTTTGAAATGATTACATCATTGTGAAATATTTAAAACTTTTTCTTAAACAATATCATTATAGATTTTAACCATATATATTATGTTTGACACAATACTTAAAACTACTATTAGTCTCTTTCCAACTTATAAATAAAATAATATTTAAAACTTAAATGGTAACAATATAATTTGATTTTCTAAGGATAATATTTAATCCGAGCATCACATACACTAATGTTGAGTTCTTTGTAAAAATTAAAATTGTAAATGTAATTTGAATAATTTTAATAAAAATAAAATTGATCTCAACATCCATGAGTGTTGAAATTCATGTTAAAACTTTAGCAAAAATCTAATTTAAAACCAATAAAAAAGAAATAAAACTTAAAAAATTAACCTTTTAAATATTTAGTGAATTTCAAAATTAAAAATATAAAAATATTGAATTTTAAATTATATTAATTTTTATCTCAAAACTAAATTTAAAATTTTAAAAGGATTCATTTAAAATTATCTTAAAATAAAATATAAATATAATTTAAAAGTAAATTTTATTTAAATAATTAACTATTTATTTAATTAACATATGATAATATAGAAATGTAATATTTATTTATTCATTTAAAATTAAAATTTTCAAAATAACATAACATCCAACATTTTATGTTTGAAAATCTCATCTAATCTTTCAATATTTAGTAAAAACTCAATTTAAAAATATAAAAATCTAATAATGTTATGTTGGATATTTGAATGGAGATAATAGAATTGGAGACTAATATAAAAATAAATAGTAGACTTCGAGGCACGGATAACGCTTTCCAAAGAGAACTATTTGCCCCTACACTAAGTTGTTATAGGGTTAAGACAAAGGTCCTATCGGGATACAACGAAATTTTGAATTTCCTTTGATTAGCAAAATCAAGAAATTCCCTAATTCTTACTCTAGTTTCTGAAAGTAGGATTGATTGTAATTGTATGATTTGTGAGCACCATAATGCCTCTATTTATATGCATCCAATGAATACAATTTTGAAGAGCCATAACCCTTCATATTGGACATACTTCTTGAGAGAAACATGTCCCATGAAAATTTATCCATTAGATGATAAATCATCACTTTTAATTTGAATGATGCTTATGAATAATTAAATTTGTAAGATGATAAATCATCACTTTTAATTTGAATAGTGCTCATGAATAATTAATTTGCAATCTATAATTTCCAACAATCCCCTACTAGATTGCTAATTTCAGAAAACAAGTACACAACAATTATGCATAAAAAAGGGTGTCCACAGATTGAACCTTCCTTTAGTGCAAACTCTCAAAGTATCAATAAAGTGAATGGTGGCTAGTCGCTTGAAACATCACTCTTAAAGTCAATATCAGAAAAATTTCATACATAATCGTAAAGTATTAGAGTAAGAGTTTAATTTGCTTTAGCACTATTATGGCCATGTGCTCATGTTTCATGAACATGTACGAGAGAAAACCATAAAGAAAATCTCGTTGAAGCGGCACCACTTCATGTCCATATAGGTGGATTTCAATACAATTAATGTTCATCCATTAAGAGTAAAACTCATCCTCCTAAAATATAAACACTAAATCATAATCCTTAGTGTACGTTGTCATTCAATAACTTGTTATTACCCTTTGAACCTTGAAACTAACTTTTAGCTAGAACAATGCAGGGTTTCCATTATCAATGATGTGATTAGAATGGATTTAATCCCATCTTAGTGGTTGTACTCTTAACCAAATCTCTTGACAAACCTTTTGTCAATGGATCCGCTAAATTGTCAATTGACTTAACATAGGTAACAGTTATCACACTGTCCCTAATCAATTGTCTCACATACTCATGCCTAAAACTTATATGTCTAAACTTTCCATTGTACACCTTATTGTATGCTCGAGACATGGTAGATTCACTATCACAATATACAGAAATGGTGAACCTACGTTGTGGCCACTAGTTCATAACTCTTAAATTATTGTCGGTCGTTACACACATAGATAGTAGCTCTGGAGTCGAGCCACCAATTACAGGATTTATCAGTCATGGCTATGTTAAGTTCAGTAATCATACCAAACTCTCAATTCCTTCCATAACCATGACCACTAAATCAATGTCCTCCACCATATTGGCTTTGGAAGTTGTGGAATCTTGCTTCTTTTTGAGAAGCCTGCAATTTTTAATATAGTTTCCTTTCTTATTGCAATTATAACAATTGCGAGATTTTTTCTTCTTGTCTTGCACGTCCTTAGTTTTGGATGTGGCCTTTAACTTACCATTTCGAAAGTTCTTGGACTAGCTCACATGGTTCACTTTAGAACTTTGGGGAAGATACACCACATCACGCTTTCGAATTTCCTCTTCAATACGCAAATGCCTAAGTATTTTCTCTACAGTGAAGTCCTCTGCCATATTCTTTCGATAATTATTCCAATACGAGGGCAAATTCTTGATGATAGCCCCAACTTGTAACAATTCCGGAATAACAACTTTTAAGTCACGAAGCCTGCTTACAAGGACTTGTAATTCATGGACTTGATCCATGATCGGGATACTATCGAACATTTTTAATTTGAAATACTTTATCATTAAAATTTTATCAGTACATTGTCGCTCGGTGTTGTATTTCTCTTCAAGAGCTTTCCATATTTCCACTAGGGATTGCATCGACATGTAAAAATCATACAATCGATCAAACAAGGTGTTGAGGATGTGCCCTCGACATGTGAAATTGTCTTCTTCGCGCTTCTTCTTGAGTTCAGCCACTTTCGTAATTTCCTCAGAATTTGCATTGGGGGAGGGATCCTCCACGGGTTGTAGATTTGAATCCAGAACGTACGCCACATTTAATAAAGCAAGAAGGAACAACATCTTATCCTTCCAACAATTGAAGTTTGAACTATCAAATCGGTCAAGTTTCACAAACTCTTGGCTCATCACTTTGAATGCGGTGTTAGCCTTAATCGCCATCTCCAAAATTAGTTATCTTTAATTATTGGATATTTAAATGGAGACGATAGAATTGGAGACTTATATAAAAATAAACAATAGACTTCGAGGCACGGATGACGCTTTCCAAATAAAACTATTTTCCCTCACACTAAGTCGCTATAGGGTTAAAACAAAGGTCCTCCTGAGATACAACGAAGTTTTGAGTTTTCCTTGATTAGCAAAATTGAGGAATTCTATAACTCTTACTCTAGTTTTTGAAAGTAAGATTGATTCTAATTGTATGATTTGTGAGCACCATAATGCCTCTATTTATATGCACCCAATGAATACAATTTTGAAGAGTCACAACCCTTCATATTGGACATAATTCTTGAGAGAAACATGTCCCATGGAAATGTATCCATTGGATGATAAATCGTCACTTTTAATTTGAATAATCCTTATGAATAATTAAATTTGTAAAATGATAAATCATCACTTTTAATTTGAATAGTGCTCATGAATAATTAATTTGCAATCTATAATTTTCAACATGTTCAAATTGTAACACTCTATACCTGATCGTCGAGTCTGAGCTACAATGTGTCACTCATTGTCAAAGCAACTACAATCAATTTAGATACATATACAGATCATAAATCATGCAAATATAAGAGTTATATGCAAACAATATAATAAATATACATTCTTGGGTCCTATATAAGCTTATAAAAGCTTTAAAATTAATTTGAGTTTGGATTTGGACTGAATTGTAAAATTTTCAAAACACAGGGTATTGAGAAATGTGCTCATATTGTAGTAAACATGTAAGTATTTTCTATGTATTTGAGCGATGATTAAATAAATAAAGTTAATTTCACATTTCACTGTTATATCTTTAGTGTTTCTGTCTTTCATGTTTTGCATACATAGCAAAATTGTGACAAACAAATATTAGCTCATTGATTGTCTAGGTTCAAACTAATTGTAAGTGGCACTGTAAGAACATTTATATTGCGAGAAAAATAACTTACTTCAGTAGATAATCTAAATGAATCTGTAATCCCATAAAATAATCAAAGTGAGCATTTGATTCAAATACTTGTAAGGATTATTATGTCATCTAGAATTTCAATTGGGGAGAATACTAGTCTTGGCTATCAGAGCAGTTGACTCCACAAGTAAAAATATAGATGTATTCATTGAAAGAATTATACACTGGACTGGACCAAAGATGAATTAATTTTGAATCCGTTTGTGAATTAGTTCACTTGTGACATTCATTGTGTGATTTACCTAAATCTTGAGTTAGTCACTGACCATGCGTATGTAACTTATGTGCTTTGATATAACTGGAGGCTTATGCTCTAAAGATGATCAAACCCATAGCCCGTATGTTGGGCACATAACTTGTGCATGACATGATTTTACTAGCAACAATGGAATTCATAGCTCGATTAAAGAGTTACCAATATCCTCTCATTGGCATTGTGTGGATTGATAAATATGGAACGTGGTCATGGGTTGCTTGTTCTCGAACAAACAATTTATCACATTAATTTGTTAACAATGATCATATTAATCATTAAGAAGACACAATGGTGACAACGAGATAAAATAGAATTGTATTAAGTGAGCGGATTTGACTCAAAGGAATTAAAGATATCACATAAGGGTAACATATACATGATGAGGCCATTGGACAAAGCAATTGGATGAATTGCTTTCATAAAGAGTATACAATAAGGAGTTTTCAATCATGGTACTTCTTGTGGACTGACTGCATGATTAAGTAAATTGCGAATTATTGAAACGATACTTCTAGACATAATTGCAATTACTCGAGTCTAATTGTATATGTCTAATTGGTCCCTTTGCTAGCTCAACAAAAGCTTGATCGGACTACATTTGTATCAAAATAAAATTCTATGACTTTGAGAATAATTTAATTGAGTCGATTTATTCTATGTGGAATTAAATTAGGCGGTCGTAAGAATTGTTCAACTAGAGTATTTGATTAAATAATTTTCTTAAAAAATTAATTTGTAAAATCTAAGTGATTTTGAGAAAATTAATTTTGATCATGTAAAACTAGATTAATCAAATTCATTAAAATTAATATGATATTTTTGAAAATTAATTTTCAAGTTAGACAATTGGCCTAATAGGTAATTGAACTTAAAAATTGGACTTGAGATCAAAAATTGGGCCGGAGAACCCAAAACCGAGATCAAGATCCAAAAATTGGTTGAACCAAGCCCGGTATGTGAAATTGGGCAAACGAACCGATCAGTGGCTGGACTGGACCGGTCGGTGACCGCCTATAATTGTTTATAGTAAAATAACACACCAAAAACATATAGAACTAAAATGACGGTGTCCGCAAGTGCATGAGTCAAATTGTAATATAGTTAATACAACGAAATACTTGGAAGTATTTCAAGGATTGTACCCAAGGGAGGATGGAATAAATTATGAAAATGTTTTTACAATAATAAGTCTAAGTAGTAGTAATTAATTCCTATATTACGATAAATCATAAAATAAATTAATGAGAAAATTTAAATAACAAAAACAAATAAATAAGAAAAATAAACAAATGATAAAATCAATAAACCAATCATGAAGATTAACTCGCTTTAGGGTTTGTAATTAACTTTGGATTAGGGTTTTAGGGTAGATTAGCTACCGATTAACCAATTATTACCTCTCAACCTCTAATTAACTAATCGATTGGTTGATTCTCGCTTATCTCCCGACCTCCCTTTCTCAACCAGGATAAATTATGATTTACTCAGTTTGACTTATCTCCCAACCTCGTCTAGCGTATGAAAACTTCCTAGGGTTGTGTAACACCCCAAACCCGACTGAGTAGGTTTGACCCGAATTTGGCGAGCTACATTAACCACCGAAGTGACTCTCGATTAACTCCCAATCTAACCTCCAGCACACCACTTACTTGCAACGTATATTATGATAAGTTATAGCATAACAGCGGAATAGTATCATACATAGAATGTAAATCATGTGGGCTTATCAAACAAAATGAGGGAAGGGTTCGCAAGCATATAAGAGGTCACAAACATATAAGGGTCGTAGAAAATAATACTTCACAATAAAATTGGCTTGCAATAAAATTGGCTTGTATATGATGTTAATACATACTTTGAGAAAATTGAAGGAATGCAACATGGTACGCATGCAAAGAGAATTAAAGAAACATCAAACTTTATTAATGCTAAGAAGAAATTAGTAATAAAAGTTTAACTTCATGGTTCGTAAAATATTAAAAGATTAAACTTAAACTTTAAGGAAATTGTTTCATTAATAGAATCATATTATGATAAATCTAAACCCACATAAATAAAACCCCATCACCTATTTCCCCAGGTTCACCAATATCTGTTTAAAGATGAGCCTCGCCAAGTCATCTACTTCGCCATTGCCATCTGTGACTTACTTAACTGCGAAGTAAGAGAGGAGTGGGTGAGTTCATTGTGAACTCAGTGAATAATCAGGATCATCAGCGTAGCTTAAAATACAAAGTTTAAAACAGAAAGAAGACTTAGTCTTAAAAAAATTGTATCGCATGCTGGGTTCGTGGTGAAGGTGTAAGACCCTGTTCGTAGAATCTGCTTACCATAAAATCATATAAGTTGGAAAACAGTTTCACATGTACTTATTAAAAATCATGCTTAAAAACTTAGCTTGTTCTTATTTGAAAATGTATCTTATATAGCATGAAACATGCTCACATACTTGTCTTATCGAAATGGCTAATAATCATAAAATATGTTCTCGCCCTTATCTTAACTCACTTATCTTATCTTATCCTGTCTTGTTTTGTTGGATATGCGGATCTCCTTATAACACCTCAGAATAACTCAAAGAGTCCTTAACATGCCTCATAAGTGTAGCATAAACTAAACACTCTCATGTACACCAACATGTCCTATTGAATGGAGTATAGCTCGACACTCCCTTATCTCTCCACATGTTACAGGTCCTCAACACCCAAATCATAGAACTTATAAGTGAATACTCATAATCCTTTGGTATACCAATATATCCAACATATAAGCTCACAAAAGAACTCACACAGAAACTTATCACATACAGCTCATAAAAACATAGTTTACAAAACTGTACTTTTAAAACATGTTTTAAAACATAGGCTCACATAGGAGCATGCATAAAACATATCTTGAAAGCATAGTATTAGAAATTTTAAAAACAGAGTTTTATAGGAAAAACTTACTCTTGGAAATTAGTTAAAAAATAAAGTTCTTGGAAAACATAACAGTTCTCACACAAGTTACGAACCCTGAGCATTCATACTAAAAGACATGATAGTTAGCACACTTATGGAAATTTTTAACCACTCACCGATAAAGCTAAAATTTTAACAAGTTTTGCTTTGCCTTTATCCTTGTTGGTAGATGGTTTGCCTAGTTCGCAACATACATAAACACATAATTTACTTAAATAGACAAAACTTATGAAATTCACACATGCAAGTGAACCTAGCTTTCTGACAGAGGCTTACCTTGGTTGCTACGAACTTGGTTTAGAACAGAGACTTGACAATAAAATATCGATGAGAGAATTTCTTTTCATGGAATAAAGGTTGTATTTATAAGCACTAAGTATCTTAGTGATCTTAGGATACCCTACTTGACTTAGGAACCCTAGACAGTTTAAAAGAATGTTACGAGCACGAATAGTATCCTAGATACACAATATCTTTATTTATTAATTTTAGTCTTGTAAAGCCCAAAATCTGCCCGGGCCTAACAGTCCAATTATAAAAAATAAACCCAAAAAATTACAGCCCAAATAAATCAAAAACACCCTAGCCCACAAAACTTAAAAGCTTTTCAGCCATCAAAGGAAACCCTAAGCCCCAGCACCGCATGCCCAGGCTCCAGCAATGCGCGCCGTTCCACCTCCTCGTACGCCGCCACCGCCCAAGGCTCGCCTACCACCGGTCGTCCACGCGTCTGACACCTGCAAAAATTAAATGCAATGGCAAAAAGGAGGCACGCGGGTAATTAACAGATAGTAAAGAAGAAGAAAGTGTTTTTTTAATTCGGCTATAAAAGCCCGAATCTAATCGTTGTATTTTTTTTACGAACGCACATCAGAAAATCGAAAGTTAGAAATTGAAATTCTAAAGGTTGTTTTTTAGAACTGTTCTTTCGTTTTTTTATATAGTCTTTTTATTATTATCTTTTTTCTTTTTTAATCTATCTTAAAACACTAAGTCTAGATAAGGAAAAAGGGAAAGGAAGGGGCAGAGGTTTTCCGTTTTCCCCTCGTTTCCCCATTTCGGAGCTTGGGTCTCTGAACGCGCTCCAAAGCGTTGGTGGGAGACGCCCTCACATGGCTCTGGCCACCGGGTGGTAGGGAGGCGTGACGGCGGCGGCGACTGGGCCTGGAACCCAAGCAGAAAAATGGAGACCTCCCTTTTATTTTTTTGTGGTTTTGCAAGAGAATGAAACTGCAGAAAGTTTTTTTTTATTTTTTAGCTTTTAAGGTAATTAAATTGGTGCCGTTTGAAGGAGTGGGACCGGCGCACTCATGCCCTAATGGGTAATTTGTGCCTTTGGTCCCTCTAATCCTGCGGTGCATTCAATGGCGCCTTTTGCTTCTTTTTAATTTTAGCCACCTATTTTTTCGCTTGTTCCAATCTGGTCCCGCGCAAATCAATGCGCATATGGGACAGGGAATATTGCATAATCGGTCCCCCAGGTCCTTAGCGCCTATTATTTCAACCCCTTTACCACCTATTTCATATATTTGTAGTTTAAGACCCGTTTTTTTAATTCTTTTTCAACCACGTCCTTAATATGTTTAATTTTTTTTATATATATGTTATTTTACAATTATTTGTTTTAAGCCTTTATATTTATCATTTATTTGAAATTGCTTTGCATTAAAATTTTTTATATATTTAAAAAAAACTGTTTCTTTTATTGTTTAAGATTTTCTTTTGTATATTGCTTTATTTTAAACTATTTTAGATTGACTAGTATTTATCTAAAGTTTTTATCTTATTTATTTATTTGGTTTAAATTTATATATTATCATCTTATATATTATTATCTATGTTAAAATATTTTAATATTAATAATTTCAAATTGTTCATACATTTTTATAATATATATTTCCGTACATGCTTTTCATTTATTATAAATATATACTTTTTATATTTTATATTTCATATTTTCATATATACATAGATATAGGTATAAATATACACATTTTAATTCATATATATATATGTGTGTACTTGTACATATTTAAATATATTTTTCATATTTCATAATTCTTATATACTTACATATATGTATACATATTTTACTTCATATAAATACTTATATATATTCTTTATATTCTCAAAAAAATTTTATACTTCACATACATATATTCTTATATTATTACAATTTGTAAATATATATACACGCACATACTTACATTTTATTTTATAATACTTACAGATTTTTTATTTAATATATTATTTATATACATTTTATACTCTATAATTTATATGCATTTCTTATTTTCATAACTTAAAATTATACATGCATACATATTTTTACATAATTGTATTTATTCCATTTATTATCATTGTTATTTGGTGTTTATTTATTTATTCATGTACACTTTTACTTTTCTAAATTGTTAGTTCTATTTATTTATTCGTTTGCTTTGTTTATGTAATCGCTTCGTCATTTCTTATTTTCATTTTGCCTATTATATTGTTGTTACCTTGTCGTCATTTCATTTTGCCTATTATATTTATTTATTCGTTATTGTTTTGTCATGCTTATTAATACCAAACATCAAAAGGAAGGTTTTTCTAAACAAGGCAATATTTTGCGTTTGGAAAATCGAGAAAACGTGCCCTAACGTGCTGGGTTTCGATTTCTCGTTCGACCAAATAGCCAAATATCCTTTTTAAACTTTTAAAATAAGGCAATATTTCGCGTTTGGAAAATCGAGAAAACGTGCCCTAACGTGCTGGGTTTCGATTTCTCGTTCGACCAAATAGCCAAATATCCTTTTTAAACTTTTAAAATAAGGCAATATTTCGCGTTTGGAAAATCGAGCAAACGTACCCTAACGTGTTGGGTTTCGACTTCTCGTTTGACCAAATAGCCAAATATCCTTTTAAACTTTCAAAGTAAGGCAATATTTGCGTTTGGAAATTTGAGAGAATGTGCCCTAACGTGCTGGGTCTCAATTTCTCGTTTGACCAAATAGCCAAATATCTTCTTAACTTTCAATCTATTATTCGAGTTTTTTTTAAGGATCGTATTTTTTTAAAACTCTTCAAAGTTTTCAATCTTCGACATTAAGATATTAACTAATCAACTAGGTACCAATTTTTGAGCGTTACGAGGGTACTAATCCTTCCTCGTACGTAACCGACTCCCGAACCCATTTTTTTGAATTTCGTGGACCAAAATCATTGTTTTAATAAAATTAAATCGTTTATTAAAAACAACCATTTTTCAAGGTGATCCGATCACACCTTATCAAAAAAGGATTGGTGGCGACTCCTGTTTTTCCGTTTTGATTTTTAAAATCCAAGTCGACCCCGTTTCATCAAAAAAAATGGTGTCAACAGCTTGGCGACCCCACTGGGGACGTAATAAGAGAGTCAAGCCATGAGTTGATTAATTTTTGTCCTTTTGTCGAAAATTGAAAATTTGGTTTAAATGTACGATCCTTTCGTTGCGTTTTGTCCGTTGTTTTTTGTGGTCTTTAGTATGCTTACCTTTTTAGTTCAAGCCTTTTGATACTTCTGCACTGCATTGCATGACCGTAGGTTACATCTTTTAAGTGGGAGTGAGAAACTAGTCCTTTGGGAGGTCTTCACCTCCGTGCAGGATAGTGGATCACTTTCGGGATACATCCGTACCTATGTCTTCGTGAGATTTTCATCTCCGTGCAGCTATAGGGAAATGTATTCCCCTGAACTGAACTCGGTCTGTATGAGCCTATAATGGGTGAGGATCGAGGAATCTGCTGGTTCAGGTACCTCGACTTTAGAACCAAACCGCATATAATGAGCCCTAGGAGCCTACCTTATGTAGAACCATCTCGAACCCTAGTAGTTTCCTGAATAGTGGCTTTAATTATTATTTCTTGTATACTTTGAGTTTAATTTTTGTGTTATACTGACTTGCTTTGCTCTGACTGTGATTGCATGGCATTTTCATCATAAAAAGGTGTTGGTTCAAGTTCAGTATCTAACTAGAGAAGCTCAACATGGAAAGGGAGTTTCTTGGTAAAGTGGAAGACAATGCAGCTGTCCGAGTTTGGTCCGAAAAGGTTCAGCGAGAAAAGGATGATAGCCTCGTGGAAGGATATGCATCAGAATTGTGGGACTTCACTCGCATTAGTGTAACTCAAGACGGAGTGCAAGATTTAAAAGAGATATGGAATCAATGGGATAACGAGCTCAAGCAACTCTTTTATGGTAACTATGGTGACCTGCCCTATTTGCTTGATGTAAGAGTAGACAAGTGCCTATTTCGAGCTCTTGCGCAGTACTGGAATCCAGCCTATAATCTCACGTTTAGGAAAGTAGATTTGGTACCTACAGTAGAAGAATATACAACCTTGCTACGATATCCGAGGATCCAAGTTGACAAAGTCTACTCGAGAGCAGCTAATGTCCCAACATTCTTGAAGAAATTAGTGTGCATCACTGGAATGAGCGAGCAATGGGTTGCAGCCTGGATTAAACAAAAGGGGGACAGCAAATGCATACCTTGGAAAAGCTTGCGGGATCTGATATTGGTACATCCGGATATAAAGAAAAGGGTTGATATCTTTACATTAAGTATTTATGGCTTGGTTGTCTTCCCTAGGGCATTAGGCCACATGGATGAAGCAGTTTCAGATTTATTTGATAGGCTTGACAAGGGAGTCACACCGGTCCCAGTAATTTTAGCCGAAACCTTCAGGTCCCTAAATGCGTGTCGAAGAGCGGGTGAGGGAAGGTTCATCGGGTGCGCGCAGTTGCTATTGATGTGGTTTCATAGTCACTTTTGGAAGGTGGAAAAGGTCTCATATCGGGTCTTCTTAGAAAGTTACTCCCCATTGAAAGAACTAGCGGCTACACCAAGACGAGACGACATAACGGAAGAGAAGTGGATGGTGATTCTCCAAAGTCTTCAAGAAGATGACGTTGAATGGAAAGCTCATTAGATGGTGCCCGATGAGATCTTATATCGATGTGGGGACTTCGACTGGGTCCCTTTACTTGGAGTTTGGGGAGCTATCGGATATACCCCTTTACTTGTATTAAGACAATATAGATCGAGACAGTTCATACCGGTAACGCATGGGTTGGCTCAGTGTGAGTTCTCTTATAAGGATGATAACTATAAGAGAAAAATTCGAGAAATATCTAATGCTTGGAAATGAGTTCATCGGATGAAAAGATTTACCATAGGGGCAATGACAACTCCCGAGTATTATGGGTGGTGGAACAAAAGGGTCAATGACAATATCCCTGGGCCGAGAGAAGATTGCGTTCAGTCTCTAGAGGAGCGTCGCAAGTAGCTCCGTCGAATTAGAAATCATCAAACAGACTTTGAAAAAGGAGTTCGAATGGGGAAAGAGGATAGAGCAGCTAGAAGAGGAAAAGACGCGTTTGGGACTAGAAGTCGATATCCACAAGCTAGAAGCCGAGAAACTAAAGAAAGGAAAGAACAAGGCTGAAGAGGATTTGGATAGCCTAAAAATGGATTATAAGAAGCTGCGATTGTCGATGAGAACTGCCGGTTTGGGTAAAAAATCAGAGCAGTGGCAACAGGAAATCAAATAAGAAAAGACCAAAGCTGATCAGTGGGAGAAGAAATTTCAAGACGCCCTAGTTAGAGAGAGCGCTTTGGAGAAAAACTTATCAGAATGCCAGAATGAAGAAGCAAGATTAAAAGCCCGGGTAGTAGAGTTGGAAAAGTCGCTTCATCTGCACCGTAGTCACAACTCTGTGATAGAGTTAAGAGCGAGCTTAAATAGGATCGAAGAACTGAAAGGAAAGATAGGGGATCTTGAGGACGCATTGCACAATTCTGAACTGCGAATGGAACTTCTTGAAAGGCGTAATGAACAGTGCCAAGAGCAATTCCATCATTCTCAAAATCAGATTAGAGAAAGGGATTACATTATGGGCGAAGCTGTGACTCAAGTACGGGAAGTAGCGGATCATCTACAAACCTTAGCAGTTTAGGCTGATGTATTAAGTTTAAAGTTTGAATCAGAATCGAGCCGAGGTCGAGAGTTAGCTCGGCTCCTTAAGAGTGTTAAGGCTTTAAGTATAAAGGCAAAGTCGTATATGTAGTCCATTTTATGTGAAGAAATTTATTTTCGAAATTGAGTTCTTCTAATGAAATTGAATTGGAATCAATGCCTCCCTTTGCATTCATACATTTACATCACATTTCATTACATGCATTAAGTTTCATTAAGAAGGCCCTAATTAATCAAAATTGTCACAGTTACCTTGGAAACCAACAAAAATCCAACCCAATATCACTACGGTACTTGACGTCAAACAAAAGCAATGGATCAGAGGTTAGAAAGGCTGGAACAAATGCAAAAAGATATGCAAGAAAAGATGCAAGAACAATTGGATAAAATCCAACAAGACGCGATGGATCCCAAAGAATTATGAGCCAACTGGCACAATTATTGGCTGATAAAGGAAAGAGCCCTGTAATTAATTCGGGAGTTGATCAGGAGGACCCTGTTTATCCTCTAGGTTTTACCACGACAAGCACTCAGGTACAGCTAGATATGTGCCCCCAAAGAGCACCTGTCACTATTGGACCTCAATATCGGGTTGGCGCCTCGGTACCAATGCACTTTCAAGTAGGCTCGGGTTCTAATCCCGGGGACAACCCTACCAACCTTGTGGTCTTTGATCTCGATGACATGGCAGAAATGGAAAAAGTAAGAATGGACCTGCCAAAACAACTCGAGGACCGGTGTAGATGGCTAGAGGAGAAATTTAGAGCCATGGAGAACACCGACTACCAATGTGGAGTTGACGCCAAAGATTTGAGTTTGGTTCCTGATTTAGTGCCCCCGCCTAAATTCAAGATGCCGGAGTTTGAAAGTACAACGGGACTAGTTGTCCTGAAGCTCATATAACTATGTTCTGTCGAAGAATGACAGGATACGTCAACAATGATCAACTGTTATTCCATTGCTTCCAGGACAGTTTGATCGGGTCTGCAGCCAAGTGGTACAACCAGCTGAGTCGTACTAAGGTTAGTTCATAGAGAGACTTGGCGTAAGCTTTTATGAAGCGATACAGTCATGTGACGGATATAACACCCGACAGAATTACGTTATAGAACATGGAAAAGAAACAAAACGAGAGTTTCAGGCAATACGCCCAACGATGGAGGGAGGTAGCAACGCAAGTCCAACCACCCCTTTTGGAAAAAGAGGTTACCATGCTTTTTATTAATATGTTGAAGGCCTCATTCATTAACCACATGTTGGGGAATGCTACCAAGAGCTTCTCGGATATGGTAATGTCCGGTGAAATGATTGAAAACGCAATAAGAAGCGGTAAAATAGACGCGGGGGAAAGCTCCAAAAGACAAGCCCCGAGAAAAAAAGAAAGTGAGGTAAACAACATAAGCACATATAACAAAGGTTATTCGAAACCGATAACTGTTGGCCCTCTAAAAACGATAGCCACTAGTCACCAGGCCCCCTCAAGGCAAGAACCCAACACAAGGCCCAATACAAGGCCTAACACAGAGAGACTTCAATTCACGCCCATCCCAATAACATACGGGGAACTGTATTAGAAGGTATTTGATGCACACATAGTATCTCCATTTTATCTAGAACCCATGTAACCTCCATACCCCAAATGGTATGACATGAATGCCCAATGTGAATACCATGCAAGGATACCAGGGCACTCAATTGAGAATTGCACTGTGTTTAAAAAGGCGGTGGAAAGGTTCATTAAGATGGGGATCGTGAAGTTTGACAACCCATCAGGACCAAACGTAGCAGTGAATCTGTTACCCAATCATTCTGATAAAGAGATAAACGCAATAATCAAAGGTGGGAGAAAGAGAATCAAGGCCGACATTGCAGAGATAAAAACCCCATTGAGTTGGGTTTGGAGACAAATGATAGAAGGAGGTCTCATCAAACAAGATTCAAAGGAAAGGCCCGAAGGAACAAAGACGTACTGCGAGTTTCATGCCGAAGAGGCCATGACATCAAAAAATGCGCTGAGTTCAGAATCATGGTACAAAATCTGATTAACAACAAAGAAGTGGAATTTTATAAAGAGATCAAAGGAATAGAAGAAGGAGAAGTCTATGCCTCGGAGGAAGGACCTACGGGAGAGACCCAAAATCGCCCAGTGGTGATTATTTCAAGGCCAAGGAGCACAGATTTTGGAACACAAATGGCGCCAAGGGTCATAATCCAAAAACCTGTAGCCTTTCCTTACAAGGATAGCAAAAAGGTTCCTTGGAATTATGACTGCAATGTGACGATCACGGGAGAGGAGAAATTGATAAATGCTTCAGAAGAGGGTAATGATGCAGGCTTCTATACGCGCAGTGGAAAACGCTATGACCCAGTAAGTACAAAAGTAGAGCCTACAAAAGGAAAAGCGTTGGCAGTTGAACAAGATAGAACCAAGATGGCTAGAATTGAATCACATGTTAATAAACCGGTGACCGAAGATGAGGCTAGAGAATTTTTAAAATTTCTAAAGCATAGTGAGTACAGCGTGGTGGAAGAACTGCATAAGCAACCGACTCGCATCTCAGTGCTCGAGTTACTTCTAAGTTAAGAGACACATCGTAATGCGTTGATAAAAGTGCTAAATGAGACTTATGTTGCTAACGATATCTCAGTGAATAAGTTGGATCGCCTGGTTAACAATATAAGTGCCGACAACTTCATCTTCTTCAACGATGATGAGATCCCGCCCGGGAGTATGGGATCTACCAAGTCCCTGCACATCACTACCCGTTGCAAGGGGTGCATACTACCGGGGGTACTCATTGACAATGGATCAGCACTGAATGTTTTACCCCTGTCCATGTTAAACAGGCTGCCTGTGGATAGCACTCACATGAAGTCATGCCAAAATATAGTGAGAGCATTCGATGGCACTAAAAGGAGGGTAATGGGAAGAATAGAGATCCCCCTCTTGATTGGCCCAAATACATACGAGGTGGATTTCCTAGTGATGGATATTAAGCCTTCGTATAATTGCCTATTGGGGAGGCCTTGGATCCATTCTGCAGGGGCTGTACCATCGTCACTCCACCAAAAGTTGAAATTGGTAATAGAGGGTCGATTAGTAACTATAGGTGCAGAAGAAGACATCATTGCATCAGTTACCAATGACACGCCATATATAGAGGCCGATAGTGAAACGATAGAATGTTCATTCTGATCATTGGAATTCGTAAATGCAACATTTGTCATCGAGGGGAGTAAAATTCCAGCGCCTAAAATATCCAAGGCTACGACAATGGGTTTGCAACTAACAATGGGAAATGGAGCGTTACCTGGAAGAGGACTTGGAAAATACCTCCAGGGATGGGTTGAAGTACCAATCTCGATTAACAAACAGGACCGTTATGGTTTGGGGTATAAGCCTGACGCAAGGGAAAGAAAGAAGGAATTGGAGAAAAAACGAGAGAAAAGAAGAGCACGTTTGAGCGGGATGGAAACCAAATGGGAACCAATGACCTTTCCCCATATATCTAAGACATTTGCGTCGGGGGGAATTGTCTACCCCGAAGGAAAGAATGAAGTTATGGAAGGAAGGACCAGAAGGTTGGACATCAGTACCATATTTGAAGAAGAAAAGGTGGAAAGAAATTTATCGGGCATTCGCCCTTACGAACCTGGAAGTGTTCTGAACAACTGGACTGCAGAGGAGATCCCTGTAACATTTAGAACTAATTCAGAGTAATATTCAAAACACTTGTTGCCCTAAGCCTGGTGGTAATAAGAATCTTTTGTAAAAGGGACATGTCCAAAATCTCATTTCAATGAAAACTTATCATTCAGTCTCACCTTGAGCAAATATTCTTTCATTCTTTTCATTCCATTTATAATCATACTATGCATACAAGTATTCTTAGATTCTTTTTATTTGGGCCTCCCTTTGTCCCAATAACAGGTCTTTAGATATCAATGAGATGAGCGACACTGTTACTAACTCAGAGTCCCTATTTGAACAAGACATGAGTATGGATGATCCTCAGGATTTTGAAGATGACCAATGCAGCGTTTTATCTCCGGATTTGTTAAGAATGGTGAAGGAAGAAGAAAAATGAACCCTACCCTATAAGGAATCTGTAGAAGTCGTGAGCTTAAAAGAGGGCAGGGAGGTAAAAATTGGCGCTTGCATTACCAAGGAAACAAGGCGAGACCTCGTTAGGTTGCTTCAAGAATTTAAAGATGTCTTCGCATGGTCCTATCAAGATATGCCCGGATTAAGTACTGATATCGTGGTACACCGGCTGCCTATAAAGGAAGAATGCAAACCAGTTCAACAAAAGCTCCGAAGGATGAGGCCTGATGTTTTGCTGAAAATAAAAGAAGTTAAGAAGCAGTTTGATGCTGGGTTTTTACAAGTGGTCAAGTATTCAAAATGGGTAGCCAATATAGTCCCTGTTCCTAAAAAAGATGGGAAGGTGCAAATATGTGTGGACTACCGAGATTTGAACAAAGCCAGTCCCAAGGATAATTTCCCATTGCCTCACATTGATACCTTAGAGGACAGCACGGCCGGATACTCACTGTTATTTTTCATGGATGGTTTCTCTGGGTACAACCAAATTAAGATGCATTCTGAGGACAGAGAGAAGACCACCTTCGTAACAATGTGGGGGACGTTTTGCTACAAAGTGATGCCTTTTGGGTTAAAAAATACGGGAGTGACATATCAAAGAGCCATGGTAACGTTGTTCCATGATATGATGCATAAAGAGATAGAAGTCTATGTTGACGACATGATCGCAAAGTCCAGAACAGAAGGAGAACACGTGCAAGTTCTGAGAAAATTATTCCTAAGGTTAAGGAAATTCCAGCTAAAGCTTAACCCAACTAAATGCACTTTCGGGGCTAAATCAGGGAAGTTGCTAGGATTTTTAGTCAGCGAAAGGGGAATTGAGATTGACCCAGACTAAGTCAAAGCCATACAAGAATTGCCTCCGCCACGTACTCAAAAAGAAGTTCGAGGTTTTCTAGGAAGACTAAATTATATCGCTCGGTTTATTTCACAATTAACTGAGAAATGTGATCCCATTTTCCGTCTCCTTAAGAAACACAATCCAGGTGTATGGGATGAGGAGTGCCAGAAAACTTTCGAAAACGTCAAACATTACTTGTCCAACGCCCCAGTACTAATACCGCCTTGCCCTGACAAGCCACTGGTTCTATACTTGGCAGTATTTGAGAATTCCATGGGATGCGTGCTCGGCCAACATGATGAGTCAAGACGAAAAGAAATAGCAATCTACTATCTCAGCAAGAAGTTCACTGAATACAAAACGAGATATTCATCAATTGAAAAATTATGTTGCGCCTTGGTTTGGACTACTCGAAGATTGAGACAATACGTGTTGTACCATACGACTTGGTTAATCTCAAAGTTGGACCCTCTGAAATACATGATGGAGTCAACCGCTCTAAACGGAAGGATGGCCCGATGGCAAATTCTACTATCTGAATTTGACATAACCTATGTGAATCAAAAGGCTGTAAAAGGGAACGCAATAGCGGATTTTCTAGCTAGTAGAGCCCTGGATGATTATGAGCCTTTGAACTTCAATTTCCCAAATGAGGATCTGATGTGTGTGGCAACTACCGAAGCAAACACACAAGAAAGCAATGCTTGGAAATTAAACTTTGATGGAGCCTCAAATGTTGTGGGCAACGGGATTGGGGCAGTCTTCGTATCTCCAGACGGTGATCATTATCCATTCACTAGTAAACTAGATTTTGATTGCACAAACAACATGGCAGAATATGAAGCATGTGTCATGGGAATTCGTGTGGCTATAGAACGCAAAATCAATGTACTTGAGGTATATGGGGATTCGACATTGGTAATTTAACAACTCAAAGGCGAATCGGAAACAAGAGACCCCAAGTTGATTAATTATCGAAAGCTAGTCCTAGAATTGATTGAGGAGTTTGACGACATCACTTTTTGTTATCTCCCACGAGACGAGAATCAGATGGCCGACGCTTTGGCTACGTTGGCTTCCATGATCAAAGTAAATAAACAAGAGGATGTGAAGCCTATCCAAATAAGCATTTATGATGCTCCAGCCCACTGTTGTAACATTGACAAGGAAGAAGGAAAAGATGACTACCCTTGGTATCAGGACATATTGCGATATGTGAAAAATCGTGAATACCCAAACCAAGCAACTGAGAATGACAAGAGAACGTTGAGGAGGCTGGCTAGTGACTACGTCTTAGATGGAGAGATCCTGTACAAAAGAGAAAAGGATCAGGTGCTGTTAAGATGCGTGGACGCTATGGAGGCCAAGCAAATCTTGGAAGAAGTCCATGATGGTGTTTGTGGAACAGACGCCAACTGTTTCACAATGGCCAGACAAATCATGAGATTCAGATATTATTGGTCTACCATGGAAGGAGATTGCATCAAGTATGCTAAGAAGTGCCATAAATGCTAGATTTATGGAGACAAAATTCATGTGCCTCCCTCACCCCTTCACGTCATGACTTCCCCATAGCCTTTCTCCATGTGGGGCATGGACGTCATTGGGCCGATATCATCGAAGGCTTCAAACGGACATCGTTTCATTTTTGTAGTGATTGATTACTTTAGTAAGTGGGTAGAAGCTACTTCTTACGCCAATGTCACAAAGGCAACCGTCAACAAGTTTCTAAAGAAGGAAATCATATGTCGGTATGGAATGCTCGAAAGGATAATATCTGACAATGCATTGAACTTGAACAATAGCACGATAGCAGAGGTCTGTAGTCAATTCAAGATCAAGCACCACAACTCATCACCATATCATCCAAAAATGAATGGCGAGGTGGAGGCAGCTAATAAGAATATCAAGAAGATTGTGGGGAAAATGACTGAGACCTATAGAGATTGGCACGAGAAGTTACCGTTCGCCCTCTATGCTTATCGAACGTTTGTTAGGACTTCCACCGGGGCAACACCATTCTCTTTGGTTTATGGAATGGAGGCAGTGCTACTAATTGAGGTTGAAATTCCCTCTCTTCAAGTTTTATCAGAATTAAAGTTAGACGAAGCAGAATGGGTTCAATCCCGATATGATCAGCTGAACTTGATCGAAGAAAAGAGGTTAAGAGCTATCTGTCATGGTCAAATGTACCAGAAACGAATGATACGAGCTTACAATAAGAAAGTTCGTCCTAGGAACTTCCATGAAGGGGACTTGGTACTAAAGAAGATCCTTCCCATACAAAAAGACTTTAGAGGAAAGTGGATGCCAAACTGGGAGGGACCTTATGTAGTAAAGAAAGCCTTTTCTGGAGGGGCGTTAATTTTGACCGAGATGGATGGAAAAAGCCTGCCTAATCCTATGAATTCAGATTCAGTGAAGAAGTACTTTGCCCAACAAAAAAAGGAAAAAAAAAGGGAGAGGCCAAGGCGAAAACCCGCAAAGGGCACCTTGAGACCAAAGGGGTTTTGAATTGAAAACCCAGGAATGGACAGTTCAAATTTTTGATCAAAGATGAGGCATACGGTAGTCTTGCCTTCTCCAAATTAACAAGAAGGAGAGATGCTACATCTTGGGGCATCAACAAAGTCTTCTAGGACTTCTAAACACATGTCAAGTTCAAAAAGGGTCCTCAAGAAGTTTGGGGCAGAGAAGCTCATGCTATGATATCTGGGGCACCTATTTTATTCATTTTTTTGTATTTTCGACAAGATACGCCATCTTGATTAATTTATTCTCATTTTGTATTCTAGCAAAATTTGCTATCTTGATTAATTTGTTCATTTAGAGCTTTACTCTCATTAAATTTCCATCTTATCCATGTGATAATCTTTTCATCTTATTTCGCATCTCAGAAAAATTTGCTATCTTGATTGATTTGTTTGTTTAGAGCTTTGCTCTCAACAAAATCCCATTTTGTCCATTTTGATAATATTTTTCGAGCATTTTTCATTTAAATAACGATTAATGGACTGACAATACTCATGCAGAAGGAGTTCTGCATATTACTCTGAAAGCTTCTAAATAATACGAGGACCTAAAACAGGACTATTGTTTAGAACTGACCAAACCTGAGGGTTGAAAACATTTGAGAACGGATAGTCTAATTTGAGACTATTTCTTTGAATCTTCTGTCAAAGATACTTGCTGAACGCGAAAACATCAGTGATAGAACCTTGATGAACAATAATGAACGACAACCCAAACATTAAAAAGGGATCATTCTCGAAAAATGACATTCTGTATTCATGCAAATATCATACATACAAATCTAGTTAGGAGCATTTGATTCATTCTAATCATGACATCCTAAACACTAGGCATAAATAGGTCCATGAAATAGATTTTACAGGTCATGTTCCCCAGAGAACAGATTAAAAAAATAGATCCTACACCCCTGAAGTTGCAGTGGGATAGATTGAAGTCATTAAAACAGATCTTGTCTTCATGTATTGGCATGAAGTAGATCGAAGATAGCATGTCCTATCTTCCTATATTGGTAGGAAGTGGATCAAAGATGCAGATCTTGTCTTCCCATACTGGTGGCGAAGTAGATCGAAGAAAGCAGATCTTGTCTTCATGTGTTGGCGTGAAGTAGATCGAAGATAACAGGTTCTATCTTCCTATATTGGTAGGGAGTGGATCGAAGATGCAGATCTTGTCTTCATGTATTGGCGTGAAGTAGATCAAAGATAGCAGGTCCTGTCTTCCTATATTGGTAGGAAGTGGATCAAAGATGCAGATCTTGTCTTCCCATACTGGTGGCGAAGTAGATCGAAGAAAGTATATCTTGTCTTCATGTGTTGGCGTGAAGTAGATCGAAGATAGAAGGTCCTATCTGCCCATACTGGTGGCGAAGTAGATCGAAGAAAGCAGATCTTGTCTTCATGTATTGGCGTGAAGTAGATCGAAGATAGTAGGTCCTATCTTCCTATATTGGCAGGAAGTGGATCGAAGATGCAGATCTTGTCTTCCCATACTGGTGGTGAAGTAGATCGAAGAAAGCAGATCTTGTCTTCATGTATTGGCGTGAAGTAGATCGAAGATAGTAGGTCCTATCTTCCTATATTGGCAGGAAGTGGATCGAAGATGCAGATCTTGTCTTCCCATACTGGTGGTGAAGTAGATCGAAGAAAGCAGATCTTGTCTTCATGTATTGGCGTGAAGTAGATCGAAGATAGCAGGTCCTATCTTCCTATATTTGTAGGAAGTGGATCGAAGATGCAGATCTTGTCTTCCCATACTGGTGACGAAGTAGATCGAAGATGCAGATCTTGTCTTTTCATACTGGTGGCAAAGTAGATCGAAGACCACAGATCTTATCTCCCTAAGCAGTAGTGGAGCAAATCGCATCTGGTCTTATCTCCCTGAATTTACAGTGGAGCAGACTAAAACCACAAATCTCATCCCCATGGAGTTGCAGTAGAATAGAGTGAAGTCATATCTCTCTAAAGATGTCGTGAAGTGGATCAAAGCAACAAGGCGCAGTGGATTGGAGCAGTACCAAGAGGTCAAAACTCGACGAGACCAGGCAATTTTGGCTTTTCTTAAAAGTCTTTGCTTCATTCCCGTTGCACGACAATGAGCAAAGACGGGCAGCTGTAAAGCCCAAAATCTGCCCGGGCCTAGCAGTCCAATTACAAAAAAAACCCAAACAAATCAAAAAACCCTAGCCCACAAAACTTAAAAGCTTTTCAGCCATCAAAGGAAACCTTAAGCCCAGCACCGATGCCCAGCTCCAAAGAATGCGCCGCTTCCACCTCCTCGACGCCGCCACCGCCAAGGCTCGCCTACCACCGGTCGTCTCACGCTGCGTCGACACCCGCAAAAATTAAATGCAATGGCAAAAAGGAGGCACGCGGGTAGTTAACAGACAGTAAAGAAGAAGAAAGTGTTTTTTAATTCGGCTATAAAAGCCCGAATCTAATCGTTGTATTTTTTTTATGAACGCACATCAGAAAATCGAAAGTCCGAAATTGAAATTCTAAACGTTGTTTTTTAGAACTGTTCTTTCGTTTTTTTATATAGTCTTTTATTATTATCTTTTTCCACCAAAGCGGGGGAGGCGTGATTGGCGCGCGATCGGGCCCGAACCCAAGTAGAAAAATGGAGACCTTCCTTTTATTTTTTTGTGTTTTTGCAAGAGAATGAAACTGCAGAAAGTTTTTTTTTTTTTTAGCTTTTAAGGTAATTAAATTGGTGCCGTTTGAAGGAGTGGGACCTAATCCTACGGTGCATTCAATGGCCCCTTTTGCTTCTTTTTAATTTTAGCCACCTATTTTTTCGCTTGTTCCAATCTGGTCTCGCGCAAATCAATGCGCATATGGGACGGGGAATATTGCGTAATCGGTCCCCCAGGTCCTCAGCGCCTATTATTTCAACCCCTTTACCACCTATTTCATATATTTGTAGTTTAAGACCCGTTTTTTTAATTCTGTTTCAACCACGTCCTTAATATGTTTAATTTTTTTATATATATATGCTATTTTACCATTATTTGTTTTAAGCCTTTATATTTATCATTTATTTGAAATTGCTTTGCATTAAAATTTTTTATATATTTAAAAAAAACAGTTTCTTTTATTGTTTAAGATTTTCTTTTGTATATTGTTTTATTTTAAACTATTTTAGATTGACTAGTATTTATCTAAAGTTTTTATCTTATTTATTTATTTGGTTTAAATTTATATATTATCATCTTATATATTATTATCTATGTTAAAATATTTTAATATTAATAATTTCAAATTGTTCATACATTTTATAATATATATTTCCGTACATACTTTTCATTTATTATAAATATATACTTTTTATATTTTATATTTCATATTTTCATATATAAATAGGTATAGGTATAAATATACACATTTTAATTCATATATATATATGTGTACTTGTACATATTTAAATATATTTTTCATATTTCATAATTTTATATACTTACATATATGTATACATATTTTACTTCATATACATACCTATATATATTCTTTATATTCTCAAATTTTTTTTATACTTCACATACATATATTCTTATATTATTACAATTTGTAAATATATATACACGCACATACTTACATTTTTATTTTATAATACTTACAGATTTTTTATTTAATATATATATTTATATACATTTTATACTCTATAATTTATATGTATTTCTTATTTTCATAACTTAAAATTATACATGCATACATATTTTTACATAATTGTATTTATTCCATTTATTATCATTGTTATTTGGTGTTTATTTATTTATTCATGTACACTTTTACTTTTCTAAATTGTTAGTTCTATTTATTTATTCGTTTGCTTTGTTTATGTAATCGCTTCGTCATTTCATTTTGCCTATTATATTGTTGTTACCTTGTCGTCATTTCATTTTGCCTATTATATTTATTTACTCGTTATTGTTTTGTCATGCTTATTAATACCAAACATCAAAAGGAAGGTTTTTCTAAACAAATATTTCGCGTTTGGAAAATCGAGAAAACGTGCCCTAACGTGCTGGGTTTCGATTTCTCGTTCGACCAAATAGCCAAATATCATTTTTAAACTTTTAAAATAAGGCAATATTTTGTGTTTGGAAAATCGAGAAAACGTGCCCTAACGTGCTGGGTTTCGATTTCTCGTTCGACCAAATAGCCAAATATCATTTTTAAACTTTTAAAATAAGGCAATATTTCGCGTTTGGAAAATCGAGGAAACGTACCCTAACGTGTTGGGTTTCGACTTCTCGTTTGACCAAATAGCCAAATATCCTTTTAAACTTTCGAAGTTAGGCAATATTTGCGTTTGGAAATTTGAGAGAATGTGCCCTAACGTGCTGGGTCTCAATTTCTCGTTTGACCAAATAGCCAAATATCTTCTTAGTTTTCAATCTATTATTCGAGTTTTTTTAAGGATCGTATTTTTTTTAAAAACTCTTCAAAGTTTTCAATCTTCGATATTAAGACATTAACTAATCAACTAGGTAGCAATTTTTGGGCGTTACGAGGGTGCTAATCCTTCCTCGTACGTAACTGACTCCCGAACCCGTTTTTTTGAATTTCGTGGACCAAAATCGTTGTTTTAATAAAATTAAATCGTTTATTAAAAATAACCATTTTTTAAGGTGATCCGATCACACCTTATCAAAAAAGGATTGGTGGCGACTCCCGTTTTTCCGTTTTCATTTTCAAAATCCAAGTCGACCCCGTTTCATCAAAAAAAATGGTGTCAACAAGTCTGACTCGACTTTTGACTAGCGAACTCCAGCTCGTCAAACAAACTGGCAAACACAACTTTCAATGAATCTAGCGAACCCGTTACTGCATCCTTTAGCATGCACTAGTTTGCCATGTTAATATCCAATTTGGCGAACTCTAGTTCACTAAAGCATTAACGGACCCTCACTTGCGAAGTCAAAACTTCTAAACCCAATTTTGGGATGTTACAAGTTTGTCAATCCTAGTGGTTTAAGAACACGTAATTCCTAAGAAATTTAATAGGAACACAAATGAAAGGAACTCACTAGAGATTACTAGGAAATGTCTTGCCTATTCTATGGGTTTTTTTTCCCTTTTTTTACTACAACCTTCTTTCATTTCTTTAGCTAAATAAAATTAAACACTCTATTAAGTACAAAAAAAAAAACTGAACTTTTAATGTAAAAACAAGAATCATAAACATGCAAACATTAACCAAAAGGAAGTTTCCTTCCCTCCGTTCCCTAGTAGAAACCTTTATAAATGGTTCCTACAACCCTATCATTCTCTAGTATTAATCTAAAGAAGGACTCAAGAATTTACCAGTTGTTGGCTTGAAATTTTCAATTACTAATCAAGCTGAAGGTTGATACCTTCTCCACACAATGAAGAACAGACATTAGGTTTCTTTTAACAGTACAAGGATGAATAGAGAATCAAGAAATAAAGTCCTTTTCTGTTAAGCTTTCTTCCTATTTGTATAGGAATTAGCTCATAATCCCACTATAATGGGTTACCTAATCACATTACATGCACACATGATTCCACTAAACTCACACGGTTCTGCTAATTAGACACAATTCCACTAATCAAACATCATTAATGAGGCTCTACAAGTGTCATGCAAAATGACACGTTTCCTATATGTGCCTTACAAATTGTGGATTCTAAAGTAACAGATCTATGCGCCACAATTGAACCCGCCAATGGGGGGTTCACAACAGAAAAGCCAAATACGGAATAGGGATACGCAAGATGGTGAAAACTAGCAAAACATTTCACAAGAGAAAATTTGCCCAGTGAAACAAGTAATTCTTCACGAATTTGACTAGCTTATTCGCAAGTCACCCTTAAGCTCACTTGGTCAACCGACGAAAACGTGGACAGAAAATACTTGGGGCATGACATCTTGTGGGTTCGGTCTTTGGAATACTCTAGTATTCCATTGAATATTATAAATATTATAACTGATCTGTAGCAATTGCAGTAAAGCCGCGATAGTTATATTTGTTTTAGTGTTTATTATACGCCTAGTCACGGTGTTCGCGCGCCAGAGACTGGAGTGCTTGTAAATCTCATTCATCGATTACAACACTTTAAATTTCAAGTGAACAACAAAGTTGGAATAAAATACCTCAAAGTTGAATATTTGCAATGTTTACTATCATCAGGCCCCCATTTCACAACTACCATTGCCTCCACCCATCTTCATTACCAATTGTTTCACCGTCTGAGTCACCATTAATGATTGTAGCAATAATCTAACACAATAAAAATCCAACAACAAACAATAATTTTTATTATTTTTTTAAAAAAGGATGAAGCAATCCTTGACGTGAAAATTTGCAAAAAAAAAAGAAAGAGAAAAGGTAAAAAAATAAAATAAAAAATGGGAAACAAGAGAACAAAAAGGACTTATCTTAGGTGTTCAGTGCCGGTGGCTAGAGAAGATGCTAGAGTAGTTGGCGACTTGCCATTATGTTGTCACTGGAGGTAACAAAGGTAGTGGTTGAAAGAAGAGAGTTGAGGGTTTTTTTTTTTGTAAAAAAGGGTGAAAACGAAATCTTGAAAAAGAAGAGCAAAAAAAGGAAACAATAAGAAGAAAAATGAGTCTAATGAATCTAGAAAAGCTCACCGAAGTAAGGCAGCACTGACAGTTGTTAAAGGATAAGCAATGTTCAAAACAACTAAATGAGGCTAGGGTTCTTTAGGTTTTTGAGAGAAGAAAAAACAAGTTTTTTCCTTTTTTTTAAGTTGAAGAAGAGAGAATGAGAAAAAAAATTTGTTTGATGTAAAATTGGAAGGTTTTAGAAGAAACCCAAGTGGGTCGAATTTGACCCGAGGAACTAACGACTCAATTCGGGTAGCCCAATTAGTAATTAAGTTTCGAACCCATCTCAGCAATATTTCAAGTCCAAAATCTCTGGGCTTCGTGTATAATTCCTTCACCATGGACCTATAAGTATAAATATAAGCATAATGATAAATTTAGCCCTTAACATTTATATATTTTGTCAATTTGACCCTTAAACTTTAAAAAAAGTCAAATTTGACCATCAACCTTTCCAAAAGAGTCTAATTTCTATTTTTTAACAAAAATATTGACTAAAATGTTAACTTTTAAAACATGGCAGCCCATATGGTAACCCACATGTACTTCATGCTTTTTTAAATTTTATATTTTTTTTGAAATTTGAACTTTTAAATTTTTAATATTCAATCAAAATTTTAAATTACTTGTTGGAGTGACATATAAGACAAATAGTGTCATGTCAACATAAAGTACACATGGACTCCACATGGGTTGTGTAACCCCTATACCCAATCTAGTCGCTCGACTCGAGCTATAAGATATTACAATTATAAAACTTTGACATTCTTCACAATTTAAATAAAATAAATAAAAATAACCAAATATTTCATTTGCAATCATTTACCATGTTATTCAATCAAAACGGAACTTAATTCGAGCTTACAGAACATTTAAAAAAAAGCTAGGAACAATTTTGAATTAAAATGAAACTTTTACAAAAATTTGAGTAAAAAGTGAAAACAGGGGGTCGTGTGACAGAGCTTAGCTCGTGTGGCCAAACCGTGTAACAAACTGTGCCTGTGCAAACAAGGGTTACATGGTCGTGTCTCCAGGCCGTGTGAAGCACACAGTCGTGTGTAAACCAGGGTTACATGGCAGACTATGTCACAAGTCGTGTGTACCCAAAATACCTTCAAATTCAAGCCATTTCACCTACACTTCCTTAGATACCAAGACATGCAAATACCACCACTTATTTCAAAATATACCAAAACTTGCCAATTCACATTTAACCTATGTGCCTAACCAATATGCCCTCATTAGCACCACAATTCAAGCATAAATAACAACTATCCAAACCAAGACATAATCAACATGTCAACCTTATTCAATCCTCAATTAAGTCTCAAATAACATATGTCATAATCAACCATTTATACCCAACTTATAGATGCAAATATACTTCAACCAAAGTTCATAAGTTACCAAAACAAAATGACCATTTCAACAATAATTCTTCAAGAAAGACATCAATTTATAAGCTACCATTTTAAGATACCAAAACAAAAAATACAAATTTACATCCCAAATGACACAAGTCATCACCGAATTTCTTAATAACATAAACATACTAAAACCCTATTACATGCAACTTAAAACTGAGCCAAAATAAATAGATAACTACTGAATGATTTGTCGAATAGTGTGATATCCAATGACATTCCAATCGTCAGCAAAAGACCGCCAGTCTATAAAGAAGAAAAACCAAATTGAGTAAGCTTAAGTAAAGATTAGTAAGTTTGTAAATAAAAACATCAGATACCTGTCAACTTATATATAAAATCATACATAACATAAAAACTAGCAATCCTTTATTATAATTCATCAATTCAACTTTTTAAAACAGCTAAACCTAGATGATTCATATCACCGAAACATAACATGTCAATAATCATAGACCAAAGTATAATTCATCATATCCTCCTATTTTATTTCCATTTTGATAGTTAACTATTTTGTCTGGAGAATAATAGTAAATTGACTGCGGATACACAAGAAGGTAATGCTCACTCGAGCTAACATACAGACATTACTGATACATGATGCCACTCAAACAAGCTTTAGAGAATCTGAAACACATCCAGGACCTCAAGCCATCAGTACAGTATCCATCATTGGTACATAGTACCTACTAAAATAACACCGACATCAATTGTCTGCTATTGCAACACCAGTACAAAGTACCTACTATTGAAATCATCGGCAACTCGTGCCTGCTAAATAAAACACCGACACAGAGTGCTTGCTACACCCTAATGACATGTCATTTGTATCCTAGCTATTCACTAAGTTAAACGGGCTTATCTTATATTTTCGAGATCTTTCCATGTTCAACTTTATCTTTTAAACTGTAAACTTTCCATTTCATTACCACTTAATAGATCATAACATCATCCAAAATTCATATATCAAATACATAATAAGTTAAAACATTAACAAACATAATAAACGTAATACGAACTTACCAAAATACAATAGTTATCAACACGCAACAATAACTACTTGGCAACGTTTCCCTTCCCGTGTTTTTCAACCGACTGATCCGTTTCTTGATCTAAATATAATAATTTCAATTCAATTAACCATTTAAAACAACCTAAACAATTAAACTTGAAGTCCTTTCATTATCATTTTACAATTTTACCCTAAAATTTCACCTTTTAAACAATTTAGTCCCTATGTCAAAACTTACAAAATTTCCACAATTAGCCTAAAAACATTAGTGTCAAATTCTTTGTGATCCCTCTACAGCCCCTAAACAATTGAATATTTACAATTAAACCATGCCACTTTCGAAATTATAACCATTAAATCCTTAGATTCAAAACTAGTTAAAATTACTTTACAAAATGCTCTTAGTTAGCCAACAAGCTCATAATTCTATCAACTAATTCTACGAACACATAAAACCCATTCATGATAAATCCTTGAACTTTTGACAGTTTAACAAAATAGTCACTGGGTTAGCTAGATTAAATTACAAAAATGTCAAAAACATAAAAATCATTAAAAAATAGGATCAAAATACATACCATGCATGCAAAATGAAGCTTGGCCGAAAGCTCCCTAAACAACAATGGTGGCTTCGATTTCTTAGGTGAAAATAAGATGAAGATGATGGTTGTTCCATCTTTTGTTTTGTTTTAATTTTTGTTAATATTCAAATTATAAGTTTACCCTTTTAAAATTTATCAATTTTCGTGACACGCATCACCTAAACCGTCTACTACATTTAAAATAGGTACAATTACCAAATAGAAATCGTAATTCATGCATTTATAGTCATTTGACATAATAAACTTATTATGATTAACTTTTCCTATTTAATCTTATTTTTATTTAATTAACTAAACGTTAATATTTTCTAACTAAATTTTTATATAATATTGTAATAACCTTGTAAGTAATAAATAAATAATAAAATACTAACTCATTGGTTGGAATCATGGTCCCGAAATCACTGTTTTCGGCACCACTGAAAACGGGCTGTTATAGGTTGTCACATAGACCTATTCATAGGTCAGGCTACTCGCCCAAGCTCAAAGGCCCGTCCAAAATTTAGGAGGGTTTGGGCAAAAATACTAGACCCGAAAAATGGGCTTGGGAAAAAAATTAGGCCCAGTTAAAATATAGGTTGGGTTCGAGCTTGAACATTTAAGGGTCGAGCCTGACCCGACCCGTTTTTAAGTTTATAATACTTTATATTATGCTGTATTAATATATTATGTAATTTATAACACATTAAATAATAAACTTATAATAAATATATAATAGTACTCTAATGTAAACATTAAAATAATGTTAAGATGACTATATAAAAATTTTCAACAAATAAAAAAATAAAATTATTAAATATTAAAATAAAATAATATGAATATTTTTAAAAAATAATATGGGCGGGCCATAATAGGTTTGGGTTAATCTTTTGCAATTATGGATGAGCTTGGACTAAAATTTAAGCCCATATTTCAGGTTGGACGGGGCTTGAGCAAGCATAAAGTTTGTCAATATCATCCTTAGGCCCGATTCAAACCCAATTCATGAACACATCTATTGTCACATTAACATTATTAAAAATTAATGTTTTAGTCTAAATTTCTAATATAAAAACAATTTTTCTTTTGTTGAAATGTTAATAACTTAATTTAGCTAAAAAAACCAAAAAAATTATAATTAATTTAAAATATACCTATATATGGCAATTACTTAATTTAATTACGATGTTCAATATTATAAATATTATACTTATACACTTTAGTTTATATAAAATTTAAAATCTCAATCAAATTTTTATTTATACATACAAGTAAAACCCAACATTTTTAGAATACTTGATTTTGCAATTTAGGAAATTAAAATTTGTAAATTACAAATTAATGTAGCCAATAAACATATCCTTTGCCTTGGGCCAACAATAAATTATTTTTATTAATACAATTTCACATACTAAAGAAAAAAAAATTACTATGCATAAATAATACATCCCTCTAACAAGTCCATGCAGACACTGCATATAATGGTCTATCGTGCCAACAAATCATCAAGCTTGCCCTTTCGTTAACAATTTTGTAACCATTTCTACCACATGCTTCCACCATTTGCTTGGCATCTTCCGTTGAGTCATGCCACATCATAACCGGCTTAAATCCGGCTTGTCCGAACCGAACCATCCATCTCCCATACCTCTCATGCCTCTCTTCTCTTTCAACCCCTTCACATGCCACAATGTTTTCAATTTCTTTCCCAAACATTTCCTCCAAAACAAGTCTTTCCCTACTCGAGGTATTGCCCCCGAATGTAGCATCGACCGAGTCGAACACAGCGCTGTAGTAATGCAGTCCCTCAACGAATCTATCAACCAATTTGTTTAAATTATGGTCGGCTTCTTTTTCGACTAAAAAGAAAAGTTTAGGGGACGATGATCGGATTGTCGATAAAAACCGAAACATTTGCTTGGAATCTTTGATGCCGTTAGTCTTGTTGTGGCTGAAATGTGCATCAACACTATCATCCTCCGCTAATAAAGAGTGGAGATTTAATATTGATATGAAAGCTAATGCCTCTCCTGATTTTACCCCAAGTTTGTCTAATGTTAGCTCTCTTAAACTAACATTTAGAGGGGCAAATTGAAAGGGTAGGCCGAGTGCTTCAGCCTCTTTAACAAGCCTTGGGCCCAACTCCTCTAGTATTGCCTTGTTAGCATTCATGCAAGTGACCTTCAAATGAGGTTGTCCATCGAGCAAGCACGAAAAGCTCCGAAGTAGCGGGATCCACAAGTTTGCATCGCCTGAACCCAAGTCCACGAGATGGATGACTCGCTCCCCTGTCATGGCCTTGATCAGTGTACGAGATATGATGGCATAAGAGAACCCAAGGTAGGGACACACTCGCCCGAAGAGCGGCTGAGCTTGACCTAACTGATCTTGCTTCGGCAACTGAGTGTAGTTCAAGACCTTATGTAAGCCAGGCCAACGCTTGACAAGGCGTACAGCAAGGGCAGAGGCGAACCATGCCGAAAGGCGTTGCATGGAGTCACCAGACACCGAGGCAAGCAGCGATATCTGCCGGAGACACTCGTCAGCACGGTGTAGGTTACTGGACGAGGCATGCTTGGCACATGTTAAGAGCAGTTGGATAAGGCGGACACCTCTCTCTTGGGGCTTTACAACCTCTTGCAGAGTCGAACCAGGCGACAACGCAAGGGATAAGGTCACCTCTGGCTTTGGAGAGCTACGCATCATGTTGACCTTTAACAAAATAAAAATAAAAATAACGAGATTTGCAGTAGTTTTTGGGAAATTGTTGAAGATAGCATGAGATGACTTATAGGAGAATCATGTTTTGAGATAGAGCAGGTGAGAATGAAATAGGAGGCTAGCTATTGGAACTATATCAATCGCTCCATATAAAAGATTCCAAATAAAGGAAATGTTTGTCAAGTGCTTTTAACAATTGACTTTCATGTACTTAAATCTTGAATTTGAATGACTTAGATTATAATTAACTTTTTTTTTATATGTTATGTCAGGATCATCATGCTCATTAAATAAAGTAATGTTGGTTATCTTTATTTTTTAAATCTAGGCCACCAAGGTGGTGAACAAAGGGAATTGTTTCTTAGCTTTTGGCTTCAATGTTTCGATACCAACGAACACAATTCTCCATTGATTTGTCCGTAATCCAATTTAAATTTAAGCTAATGCAAATGGATTAGACGAAAAATGCAATGAATAATCTAGGTTTTTACCTACCATTGATTAAGGTTTTCGTAAAATTTGAACTACCTATGGCTTTGGGTCTCACTTTTACTACTTCAACTTTGGGTTTTAATATGGGTTCCCATTTATTTTAATATTTTTTATTTTATTTTTTAAATTCGGATTACATTGAGTTTGAACAACGTTATAATATATAATAAGTTTTAGTATTATTCAAGTTGGAGGTGGTTGAAAAAATCATTTAAAAATCCCTCTAGAAATTTTAAGTAAAGTAAAGGACGTGTTGTAATAAGTTGACGTGCAAGCCGCCTAGCTTCACCATTTCTCATTGTCTCTTTGCGTAGAGCTTATGTTGAAAGATCGCAATCAAAGGAAGTAAGGACATGGATTAGAGGCCAGAGCTAAAAAGTAAGAAGCAATTACCAAGTTTTGTCATTGTGAAATACTCCAAAGGGATTGAGGATGCTATACCCCATCTTTATAGATGCTTGAAATATATACCTTGTGCTTTTTGGCAAGAAAATAGTTGCATCGTGGAGAAAAGAAATTGTGAAGAAGAGGGTTAGTATATAGTTTATCCCCGGAATTATCTATTTTTATTTAGTTGGTATAAAAGTAGAATGTCGATAATCGCAAGAAAAGAGAGAAAAATAAAACATACATATTTTAAGTGGAAATCCTTTTGAGAAAAAACTCACGGACAGAGGAGAAGAAAATTCACTATATCGAATTCGAACGATAATAAGGAGTATAGGCTGCATCTATTTATAAGTTTTAAAAACCTTATTCTAATCAACATATAAGAAAAGTAATACAGTAAGGTTGAAACATCTTATTTAAATCAATATCAAATAGAGGAAGTAAATTTCTATACGGATTCTTCTTGTGCAGGCTGTACCATGGATCCCACTATTTTGTCACTTGTATTTTATTTTAATAAGAATTTGGGTCATAACTCTAACAGTTGGTAATTAAGGGTGTGTTTGATTCACTGAAAATTGTTTCCTGAAAATAATTTCTGGAAAATGATATGATTTAAAAAAAAACATTATATTTTATGGTGTTTGATTGATTCCATGTAAAACATTTCTCATTGTTTGACAAATTTTTTGAACTCATTTATCAAAATAACAATATTTTCATAAGTGAAAAAATAATTCTTTTCATTAATAAATTTTAAAACTTAATTTAAGTGCTAATTCTAAATCAATAAACATTAATGGGGAAAACAAAATTTTAAGCTTTCTTATTATAGCAATCAAACTACAATGTATGAGCCAATGACTAAATACTACTCCTTAACTTTGTATGACATACAAGCAAGTTGAGAATAACTCAAGTATTCAAATTTTTGGATTGAATCTTTTAACTCGATTGATATAGGTATTGTTATCAATATAGTAGAATATGGGTTCAAGTGTGCTGAAAAATATTATCCTCTTATTTATAGATTGAGGAGGGATTATAAATAATTTTAAGTATTATGTATAAAAAATTATATAATTAAAACTTATAATAAAATTATTAAAAGAAAAAATTGAATAAAGGTTGATACCAAACCATATGTTAGCCAATATGAGTCAATTACATTTTCTCTTTTGAAGCTAGGAAAACATACATCTAATTCAATATCGTCCGCTGCTTCGACCCTAGCAACACTGATAGTGGCCCGAGCTTAAATGTTTTCTGGAAAATCAAATTAATGAATTGTCACATATCATGATATTTGTATATAAATAATAATATCATTACTGGGTGTAACACTAACAACCAATTGATCAGTTTCACATGAAAACTTCTCAATACGACATTAGATAAAAATTAAAAATATATAAATATATACTTTTTTAAAAAAGTACAAAATTATTTTACACCTAAAATAAACTTTGAACAAATGGTGTCCAAATTCATTATAGATATGTCCTTTTAAAATTTTTATATATTTCTGATTTTTATAACATACCATGTTTTATATTATTATTTTGAAATTAAAATATATAAAATATAAAATTATTTAAAATATATAAATTTATAAAAGAAAATATAAATATTATTTCACATTCAAATGAATATGGACAACATAATATCCAAATTCATTCTAGACTTATTTTTAGTAGTTTGATATATTATTAATTTTTTCATAAAATATCAATTTTATATTATTTTGAAAAAATATAACTTTATTAAAAAATTATAAAATTAAGACATTTAAATTAAAGATAAATTTCTTACTATCTTTACCTATCTCGTGTGAAAGTGGTCTTAAATAAACCATAAAAATATTCACTCAATTATGCTTCTAGTTTTATTTTGGTTACTTAATTATTAATTTTCTCAATTTAGTTACTTGACTTTTCGAAATTAAATTATTTTAGTTACTCTCCCATTTGTTGCCGTTAGATGAGTGACGGAAAGCTAACATGGGCACTTTTATTAGCCTAATAAAAAATTTAGCCCTCTAAAGTTTACACGTTTTATCAATTGATCCTAAATCTAAAAAAATCGACAAATTCAGCCCTCAATGTTTACAAAATTTGCCATTTTAGTTCAAATTCTAAAAATTTAATAAATTTAGCCTTGAATATTTACAACAATTTTCAATTTAGTTCTAATTCTAAAAATTAAAAAATATTTTAAATTCTAAAAGATATTTTAAAACTTTTATTTTTTTAAATTCTTTAATGTTGAACAAGAATATCTAACACCATTAGTATTGTACTCATTTTAAACTAATTCAATCTTCATGTATATGGTAAAAGATCAAGTTGGATTAAATCCAACTAAGTGTCATATTTTAGATTAATATCATATTATTTAATTAAATTCCTCTAAAAAATAACATTTTTCTACTATTACAAAACAAGTGTTTTGAATTTTTCTTCTTATTTCAAAAGTATATAGAGACCCAAACTTCGAGTAACGAAAAAATGAGATAGAGAGAACTTTCATGAAATGAAAAACTTTGAAAAGTTCTTTTTCCGCCTTGTTTTTTTCCCAACTTGAACATGTCAGCAGCAACTTCCAAATTTGGGTAGTCCAAGCATGTCTATCAAACAACCAAAGTCTCAGAAAATCTAGTCCAGGAATTGAAAATATGAGTTGAATTGAATCAAGAGAGATAACTTTGTCGATTCCATGTCCTATGGGGATGTCTAACTTCATCTCTCTCTAATACCCGTCAATTTCTTTCATGTTCATTTTTGTTTGAATCATTTGATATATTTTTATTTTTTTCTTTTTTAAATACATATGTTTTTTTTTATGCTTTTTAGATTTTTAAACCATTTTTATTTTTTTTATCTAAAGATGATTTTTGTTTCACTATGTTGGTTCTTCAAGGGCTGTTTGAAGTATGTCCTATGCTTTCTTGGCAACAATACATTTTGAGATCCTCTTAAACTCTTGTTGATTGATAGCACAGAAAATAGCATATGATGCCTTAGAATTGGAATTAGTTAGACGTTCCTCATCGGTGGTCCATTCCAACTCAGACTTAGGAATTCTCCTAGGTTCAGTTTCAATCTTAGGTGTTTCTCATCCAATGAGAACAAAGGGTCATGCATTTTCATCAGTGGACTTGATGTTGTTGGATCTGGTGCCTTGAGTGTAGTATATTCGATTGTAAACTTGTTTTTTTTTTGGATAGATTGAATAATAAAACAAATTTATGGATTACATTAATATACTTTGTATGATTGTCCTCGTATGGTTTTTGCATGCAAAGCAAAATGGAAGCAAATATTGCTCATTGATTGTTTAATGTTTAAACTAATACTAAGCAATATTACGTGGTCAGATCGTAATATGGAAAGACAGCTTGTGTTAGTAGACGAATCTAAACATGTCCTTAGTCTAATCCGAAACATGCAAACCGATTGAAAGACTAATATGCCATCTATCAAGTCCAATTATGGAGATGTTTTGTCTTAAGCATCGAAGTGGATGACTCCTAAAAGATAGAGACATAGATGTGACTGACTGGACTAACAGTACATCAGACAGGACCCAAGAAAAATAGATCATGAATCCATTTATGAATTTATTCACTTGTGACTTTCATAGTGTGGCATACCTAAACCCTGAAGGGATGTCGGACTATATATGTGTGACTCGTACACTTTGATGTAAGTAAGAGCTTAAGTTCTAATAGATAAGGAACCAGAAGCTAGTGCGTTGTGTGTACAACTTCTACAGTATGTAGCGCTATTCACAATAGTGAAATTCATAGCCCAAGACATAGGCAAATTATATCCTCTCATTGGCATTACATGGTTGATAAAAAGGAAAAGTGGCCACGGTTCGTTCGTCTTTGTGATGAATAACTTGATCACTATTTGATAGTAATTGACTTTTCATGAAGGAAGATATAATGGTTACTATGAGATAAAATAGGATCATATTGGGAGAATGTATATTACCTCTAAGAGATCAATAATATCCTATGAGGGTAACACACTTACGACAAGGTCATTGGACGAATACTAATCAAGTTACTTTCGTAATGGTATGTCATTGGGAGAGAGCTAAGTCACGATACTATAGTGGAATGACTTTGTGACTAGATGAGTTTATAATTAATAGGCGAAAAGATGGAACTTAATTATAAATCATTTGAGCTTCAATTGTATATGTCCAATCGGTCCCTCCGCTAGCTCGTTGAAACCAGAATGAATTGCATGTTAAATCAAAATGAGCAGAATGAATAGAAATAAAGAAATGGAAAACATTCAAAAAATGATTATGGTTTTCTCAAAAATGAAAATGAAAATGGAGAAAATAGAATCATTTGGAAATGAATGTGGTTTTCTCAAAATAGAAATGAAAATGAGAAATGAATTCATTTACAAATGAACAAGGATTTCTAAAAATGATCAGAAGATTGAGTTTATGTTTTTAAGCTATTTTAAAGCCCCAAAATGAAACTAAACCATACAATCATAGTGAACAAGTTGAATGGTGAAATATTAAATATATTTTGTTGAAAATTTTATCGAGGATAAAATCGTCATAATTTTATCGAGGTAAAATTATGACGAGAAAATTATTTAATATAAATATTGAAGTGTATTTCTGAGAAATAGAAAAAAAATAGGTTGAATCAAATTATAAAGTATTGGGTTAAAAGCTCGAGAAGTACTTATAATTGGAACGTTATAGAAGAGGCCCAAAAGTCCCTTATGTAATAAAGGGGGACAACAAACCTTAGTATATTAACCTAGGATTGTCGCCCCCTACATCCTACATCCTAGTTGAACTAGGATTTCGTAATCTAGTTGAAATAAACTTCTCTAATTTAACAAGGGTTCTACCTTCTCTCCCTATAAATAGATGGCACCGGTAGGGCTATTTACACAACTCTGCCAAAAAATAGAGAGAATTTATTCTCAACTATTAAATATATTTTTTCGAGAATAACAATTATGTTGGTTTCTACTTGAGAAGAGAATTTTCGTTTTCACCCCCAAAGAAAAGAAAACACTTTTTAGTTTTTGTGTTTGATTTGATTTGGTCAAGCCCACACTTGAGGTAATTTGTGGTACGATAATAACGAAGAAGATTGTTTGGTTGAAAGCCGGGAAAGACAAGGATCAGTTTATCTAAAAACACAAGTACGATTTTAGTCTAGGGTTTATTGTGATAAATATCACAAACTGGTCGATTTTCAAAATTTTTATTTTCTGCTGCGCAAGAAAACCGTTTTCAAATTAGATTTTTTCCAACAGATGCAAGCTTTCGTCCTTACCTTCCAATAGTTATAGTTGTCATTGTCTAACATAGCAAGACAAGCAGTCGAAGATCCTTCCATATCTAACAATCAACAATACCAAGAAACACCACTAGATATGTTAAGTGGAAAGATTTGATACCAATTCTCAAATTGAACAATTGCTAATTAGTTTGAAACACTAAGTGTTTAATGGTAGTGCTTGATTGAAGTGGCAACTTCGGGTGCCACTACAATGAACAAACTAAAACAGAGTAAACAAATGACACAAGAGATAATTTACATAGTTCGATTTCCCTATGTCTACAAAGTCTAGTTCAGTGACTAATTCCACTATTTTTAATCGCTAATACAATAAGTGATTCAAGTTCTATCACTCTCCTAGTATAACAACCTTACTTTTGTACCTTAAAGACATAGAGCATTCACCTTTGAATTCTCCCGTTAGAGCATACCCAAAGATCAATCATGAGATGGTTGTAATAACATACTTGATTTATCATGTTTATTAATAAGGCGTTACCATTATTATTTCAGTTTCTTTTCTGTGTGTATAAATAAACTGTTTTATAATAATATCCTGAGAACAATATGATTAATCTTAAAAGGTCCTTAGTTAAGTATTATTGTTGGATAGGACAACGATAACGCATTAAGACTAACATGTAGTTGATTGATGATAAAGAGTTGTCATTGATATGGAGTGTCAGAATCGACGCATGAATATGTGTGTTAGAGAACAACATATTGGACTGACCCGTTATGAGTATGTTTCTTGGATTATTATGTAATTTTCACGACATTACTCATAGTGATTAATATGTATATGATCCTCAGACTTGAGATCATCATAATCCCAACATCGTGAGTTGTATATTTTGATACAGTCAAACGTACACCGTAATTGGTTGTTCTATAAAGGCTGATGTTGGATATACCACAATCTATGTAGAGGGATATGGTTGATCGATATAGGATAAGTCCCTCCTACATAATGAGAGTAATATCTTAGGCCACTTGATTGAGTGAGACTAGAAATGCATGGGCATGCTCAAATAAGTTGATATGAGATGTCACAACTTATTTGTATATCATAGTCTACTTAAGATATCAACGAACATGGAATGGACTATACAAGTGTGACTATTCCATGACTTGTGTTCAATCCAAAATAAAGGACTTAAGGATTAGTGCATGAAAAGATTAATCATAAAAAAGTTATGTCGAATCATGATTTATTGTGACTTAGGTAGCAATGATGCATTGCTAGGTGCCACTCATTGTTTGTAACATTGGAATCGTTCTAACATTACTGCTAACGTTACAAGAACCTACAGGGTCACACCCTATAGTTGAAATGAACAGAATAAAACATAATTGGTATAGTGTTTGGTTGTCGCATGAATTAAATTAATTACAGAATTAATTTAATTATAGAATTAATTTAATTGGGTAATCAAATATCGAACACATTATATGTACAAGGTTATTGTACACATAATGAGAATATGATTTTGTTTCGTATATAAATAAATATAGTTTACCGAAATCTTTATTATAATTAATGTAATTATAATTTTTGGTTTTTTAAACATTATTATATTTATTTAATTTTGAGAAACCCTAAAAAAATAAGATATAAAATCATGTTTTTCTTTGCTTGGTGAGTCTAGCAGCCGTCAAAGCAAAGTCTTCTCCAAAACTGTTTGGGGATTCCTTCCGTTCATAGTCAACTGGGTGGATTACGTAGAGGTCGGAGTCATCAAAGATTGCGGTTTGGTTCGATAGTAGATCAGATTACTCATTACCGAGGCGTCGCTGTCTACTCAGAATCACCATTCAGTAATTTCGAATTTTTCACCCTGATTTGTTCCTCACACATGGATCCATGGTTCAGATCGTCGGGTGTTATATTTTTCCGCTGTGCTGTAGGCGTGCCAGCGTTCCAACATTCTCCCCCTGAGAATTTAGGTTGTAAATAGAAATTGTTTACTCTCAAATGCACTCACAAAAATGTTCCTCAATGAACAATCAAACGCTTTATATACTCAGTACATAAACCTATACAAGTCTCCCAATATATAGGCTTTTTCAAGACTTGCTAACATACTAGAGATTAATTACAATCTAATCCCTTAACAATAGCAACTACAAAATAGAAAAATACAATATATTAATAAAGGCAATGTAAAGTGGATTGATGAAAATTTATTCTTCAATGTGATCTTGATCCGTTTTCCACAATCTAAGGGATGCAATTGCTTGATCCAAACCAATCCATCCTTCAAAGAAAGTTGCTTTAAAATGATTGTGTAACACCCCTTACCCAATACCGTTGCCGGAGTCGAGCATGAGGCGTTACTTGACTTAACTTAAAAGTTCGGGGCATAAAAATTTACTTCCAAATTTAATTTCATCATTCATAATAAAGCTGTCCACCTGTACAGAAGTCACTAAAATAATTATAATTCAAGCTATGAAACTCAAAATTTAGATCCCTAAATTTTCCCTGAAACTAGACTCATATATCTATTCACCATAAATTTTTCAGAATTTTTGCTTTAGCCAATTCGTACAGATTATTAGTTGAAGTCTCCCCTGTTTCACTAATCGACTATCCTAACCACTCATCACTAAAATTTAATTATCTCTTATTAAAGGCTCCATATGGTGATTAAACTTATTTCTAATGAAAATAGACTCATTAAGGAATCTATACATATAAATTATAACTCATAATTCCTTCTGTACAATTTTTAATGAATTTCTAAAGTCAGAACAGGGGACTTCAAAAACATTCTTGCCCTGTTTCACTAAAATTCAAATATTTAAAAATATATAATTCTTTTGCTTACTCCACTTCTTTCATATGAAAGTAGACTCTTTCAGCTTTAATTTCATATCTCACTCAAATTCTAATTCTATTTCCACTATTTTTGGTGATTTTGAAAACTTACATCAATGCTGCTGTCCAAGAACTGCTCCATTGCAATTTTTTAAAAAAATTCAATATAACCCCTTTATAATTGTCTAACCTTCCCTGCAAATTTTAAATCACAACCAATTCCAGTATTTCATCTACTTCATTTAAATACTAATGAAGTTCAACCAATCAACCATTTCAAACTAAAAACATGTACATATTTCGATATCTAACGCAACCATAACATTCAAATTTACTTTTTACTTCAATTCCCTATACATGCCATATAAATCCAAAAAGTTGCTTAACATAATCTACCGGAGTATATCTGGATAGTGTGATTCTTGATGTAGATCCGATCCTCCGAATGTATAAATATGTTAATCTACAAAAACAATAAACACACACATGTAAGCTTATAGAAAAGCTTAGTAAGTTCATAGGCATAAAACATAAATCTTACCAAACACTTGTACACTTATACAATATACACCATTACTAAATTTACCTGTCAACCACAATCTTTAGTGAGTTCCTTGGTATAAACTCACTACTACTTATTCTTTTACCATAATTCCTTTGGGCCCATTTGTCACTTACCATCCTTGATCAAAATTAAGGAACGGTTACGGAAAATTGAGTACTTCACTTTCACTTTGACATATGACCTCTTATCACTTGTCCTTGATCGATAAGTGTAGCTAGGCTACCACTTATCACTTTGCCACTTGATCGATAAGTGTAGCTGAAGCTACCACTTATCACTTTATCACTTGATCGGATAAGTGTAGCCACTTATCACTTTGTCTCTTGATCAGATAAGTGTAACCACTTATCACTTTGTTTCTTGATCAGATAAGTGTAACCACTTATCACTTTGTTTCTTGATCAGATAAGTGTAGCCACTTATCACTTTGTCACTTGATCAGATAAGTATAGCTAAAACTACCACTTATCATTTTGTCACTTGATCAGAAGTACTCAAATCCGGCGTTCCACTTAATTTGATCATTTATTCGATTTTCACATTTTTATTTTATTCTCATTTCATCAATAAATACATTTCATCATACATTGTATAATTCATGAAATTAACATTTAATCATTAAATTTCAGCCATATGAACTTACCTAGGTCGATTTGCAGAATTCGCAAAAGTTCAGGGACTAATCAACTACTTTTTCTTTTCCTCGGCTTGCTTCGGGTTCTCGATCTAAAATACAAATTTATTCATTCATCAGCATATAATTCTATTCTAATCCATTTCACAATTTATGCCCTTAAATTTTCGAAATTACACTTTTACCCCAAACTTTACAATTTTTACAATTTGGTCCCTACTCAATTAACCCCTCAATTGATCTAATTTTTCTCAATTAACACATTTTCCTATTTTAAACTACTACATAGCCTTTCATACTCAAAACCGCAACACCAAACCTTAATTCCCAACTTTTTCACAATTAAGTCCCTAAAATCAATTTCTATCAAAATTACTTAATAAAATCATCATATAACAAAATTAAAGCTTTAATTCCATGTTAATTCATCATATACTTCCAACATGTATTCATAAAAACTTTCAAAATCAGCCATGAAATCAAAAACTAATGAAATAATTAGTTGGGCCTAATTGTAAAAGTATCAAAATCACAAAATTAGAAGAAATAATCAAGAATTAAACTTACATGATTCAAATATGTGAAAAACCAGCTTGTTTCAGACCTCCTATGGCGTTTTTGCTGATAAATTGTGAAGAGATCTCTAGATTTTTCACTTTTGTCTTTGTTTTAAATGTTTAATTTGTTAAGTTTCCAATTTTGCCCCTATTTCTACTTACATTCTGCTGATTTTCTTACCCAACCGTCCAGCCCATAAAATTTGGGCCTAATTTCCTTTAAATCCCTCCTCATTAGTCACTTAAGCTATTTAATCACAATTTAACAAATTTTACACTATTTTCAATTTAGTCCTTTTTAGTTAATTAACTATCCAAACGTTAAAATTTTCTAACGAAACTTTCATACCAACTCAATGACACTCTATAAATATTTCTAAAAATATTTATGGCTCGGTTTAAAATCTTCGAGGTCTCGATACCTCATTTTTTATTTTAATTATTTTAATATTTATTCCTAGTACACTATTCACTATTTCAAAAAAATTTCTAACTTCACATTTAACTTATACTTACTAAATTTATAATATTTTCTACTCGTTTGCCAGATTTAGTGATCTCGAATCATCATTCCGACACCACTGAATATTCAGGCTATTACAGATTGACCTTCAAAGTCTAGCTTGCATATATCCATAATATGACCACTATTCAAAGCCTAAAAATTTTGTTTTAATTGCCAACTTCAACTATTATAAGTAGCCTGTCATGGTGTCGATGAAAGTGACCACATCCGATCGGCATTTAGCCAACAATTTCAAGAAAAAAACTTGCCTCAACATCTTATAATTATTATTTTTATACAATATTAGGGTTTTTTTTTTTGCATGATTTCAAGACCTTAAATTTTTACTTATGATATTAGAACTTGATTTAATATATATACATATAAACAAAGAAAAATTTTGAACCAATCATAAAGCGCCACATGTCAAGCCGAAATAATTGTGGATAAAGCCGAAATTACTAAGGTAAAAATTAATAACATCATATATATATCATAATTATTTTCATTAATTAATTTAATTTAATTAAGAGATAAACAATAAAATTTTATATTATTACTAATTAAAAATAAAATAATTAAGTGATAATATTAAATAATCATTTTATCTCTAATTAATTAAATTAATAAGAGATAAATAATAAATAAAAGATTTTAAATTCTTGTAAGACAATCAAATGAAGCAGTTAAATTCTATTAAAATTCTCTTTTATTCAAGTAATTTACACTATAAAAAGAGGGTCAAGAAATTCAAAAAGCCTATAAGATCTCTGTAGAAATCTCTGAAGAAGATGAAGAACTTCAAAAAATTTTGACGAATGCTATATCAATTCTGAAGAAAAAATGTCTTTCGATCTAAATGAACTGAAGAAAGGAGGTTTGAACTCATTTTCATGATCAAGTGTCGATGACCCTTGAAGCAACTGCGTCCATCCAAAATCAAGTCAGACAGACGTTAGATCGAAACTAAACTAGAGAGAAAAATCAAAATTTGCATGCATAATATAGATTTCTATGTAATTAAATATGATAATTGATTTTTCTGTTCTTTTATATAATTTCGCATGATGTTTATATATATAAATGAAGATTTTACTTTTAATTGTATTGAAGAAGTGCCATAAACAATCCTCGGGATGCGAGCTCGTCAACTTAACTAATTAAATTAATTAAGATTCGAGTTTAAAATTTCTATCACAGTTGAATTCGATGTCCATGAATGTAGAGTTTAATGTCATAAATTATAGTTAGGGTTTTAAGAATTTCGCCATATTATAGGTTTTATTTTAATCGAGGAGAAATTATCAAAATATATTTTAGATTAGTAAAAATATTATCAAAATTTTAGATTAGATAAAAGAAAATATTAATATTTTAGATTAAATTTATATTAACCATAAAAATATTTATAGTGACAATTTAAAGTTAATTAAATCATAAAAACTAGTTTTTCAGTTTAAAACACTTTTTTATAATTTAATTAACTTTAAATAATAAAATTATCATTAGCCATCTGACTTAAATTTTATTTTAGCCAATTAAACCGAATGTATATCTATCATTGACTAAAATAATAAAATTTAACTACTCATAATTTTGTAATTTCTGAAAAATTCCAAAATCTTGCAAGAGATATCGAATTCTCCCATTTATAAAAAAGAGTTTTATCTCAACTTTCTTTTCTAAAATGATAAAAATAATGCAAAATAATTTCAAATTTTCTAAGTGGTTTTTTGAGCAATCTCATTATAAGTTCTGATCATATCTTCTCTTTTTGATACAATGTTTAAAACTATCTCCTCCCCAACCCATAAATAAGAATATAATGCGCTTTAGTGTACTCGACCCTACATCCTCTTATATTAATAAATAATACTCATATCGATCGAATTTTTCAAATAATTAAATAAATAAATTATTTATTTTAAAATAACCTCCATAATTATCAACTTGATCCATAAATTTTCACCTTTTTTCTCATGCTTACGTCACTCGCCAACCATGTCGCTTCCTATGCCTCAGTCAAATGTCTACTATATGTCCATTCCACCAATTAGCTCCAAATTCTAGATTGTTGCAACATTTATTAAACTATAAAAATAGTTACTATGTTATATTTTTGTTTTATTTTGGTAAGTAAACTATTAAAATTTTTTATTTAATTATTAATTTTTTAAATGAAATATTATAGTCAGTCAAAGTTTATTTAGGTTTTTTATTGGTTTAATAATAAATTTATCTCTCAATATTTATATATTATATCAATTTGATCCTAAATATAAAATATTCAATAAAATTAGCCCTCAACATTTACAAAACTTGTCATTAATTTAGTTCTAATTCTAACAAATTCACATAACTTTATCTATAACTAAACAATCCATTCCCCATTAATTTATCTTCTGTCTTGAAGTTGGATATGACAACTTGAGCTCATTTTTTTCTATTTCTGGTATTGAATTTTGTTGTTCGATGATTCTTTTTATTATAAGCTGGTTGGTTGTTGCAACCTTTGCTAGATATTTGTAATCAATTTTGCTTCATCAATTGTAATGTTTTAAATATCATTACTATATGTTGTTCTTTTCATTCCTTTTTCTGTGTGTTGGGTTGGTACACAAGGTGTGTAAAAACAATACCAAAGATGATCTTAGAAATTTTATACTGGAGTAGGATAAAATTATAATATTTTGAAACATAAAGCTAAAATTTTTGGGTTATGAAGCATGAATTAATAATTTTGTAATGGACCAAAAATTAATTTATTAAATTTTTTAGTATTTGAATTAAAATGACAAATTTTATAAACGTTGAGGGTTAATTTTGTTGAATATTTTATATTTAGAATCAAATTGATAATGTGTAAACATTGGATGGCTAAATATTTTATTAGACCAATTAAAAATATCAAAAATTTAATTTCAAAAATTTAATAATTAAATAAAAATGAGTATCAATCGAATTCCCATTTTCTACCCAAAATATATAAATATGCACACTAATATAATCATTACACATATTGAGACTTCAAGAAGAATTTCACGAAGTTAATATTAACAATAGATTTGAACCACTTAAAAAGGAAAGTAAAAGAGTGAGCAAATAATAAATCATTTGCCTATCTAAAGTTCCGGATGGGTCAGGTAGTGCCAGACGAAGTAAAAAATTTATGTTCGTTTTTTGGGTTTTACTTAAAAGTTAGATTTAAAATTTTATCTAAGTCTAGTTTGAATAAGAAAATGTTAAAATTCAAGTTTGGTCCGGTCCATTCGTATTAATTTTTTTATATAATAATAGAATTTAAAATATAATACACTAAATACATTAAAATATTAAAATAAATATTTCCTAACAAATAGAAAAATTTAACAATATATATACTTAAATAACACTAAGATAAATACAATTTAGCAAGTAAATACCTCCAGAATAGTAATAAAATTAATAATAAAATAAGAGTTATACAATATCCAAACAATAACAACAATATAATAGCGAAATGATAGCAAAACAATGAAAAAAAGTAAAAAAAATAATAACAATAATAATAATAACAACAATATTTTTTCTGCAAATTTGGTCCAGGTCGGGCCTAGACAAAAAAAAAAAAGCTTACCCGTGACCTATCTAATTTAAAAAATGGGTTTTTTTTTCTTTTTTGCATTATCTAAATTTATTTTTCAAACCTATATTTTTATCAATATCCTCTCATTTTTTTAACCGCGTTCGAGCTGGGCAATAATAATTTAAAGGGGAACTCAAACAAAAATAAAAAGATAAAACACCGATTACCATACTTTTTTTTTCTTTTGTCCATATCTATTTCATCACTACCAAATCAAGCATTTCTCACTACTTATAGATCTTATTACTACTTTTACAAGTAAGATCTTGATGAGTACATTGATCACTATATCTTTTGATACCCTCATTGTTTTTTATAATATTAATGAATAGTTTCAATGGTACACATCAATCCCTATATGTAGGCATTGTCGTTCATTAAAATATTAACCAAAAGAAATAATTCCCTAACATTCCAAATACGCTATATATATATATATACACATACGGCGTAAAGGTGTAAAAGGCCAGATGTAGCATGCATGACTCATCAGAAATCTTCCCTTTTATCATATATTTAAATGCTCCATTACCTTAAATGGCATCCTAGAACCATCTTTACTAATAAACAATGTCTAAAGCATGCATTTAAGAATTGTTTATGCCAACAAGTGTTCCATAGAGATTGGATCATAAGCCGTTTTCAAGGAAAACATCAACAACCCACTAGCTTTTCCCTCTCATTCGAGTCATTATTTCTTAAATCTTATTCCCCCAATGTTAAATAGTTGGATTTCTTTTAGAAATTATGGAATGGGATTATCTGAATTAAACCCTGGTTTCTAGAGTAATTACCGGTCGACTTGTTTTGTTCTGTCTAAAAGAGTCAAATGATGTCTATCTTGTTATTATGACAAGACAATGTAGTTTAAGATTGTGTTAAGCAATCACGGTTGTGTATTAAACCCAACACCTGTTGATCTCTAATTGATTGAAAGGAGGACTGAGCTGGTAAGCACCTAGACGTTTAACACTTGGGTTAATTTGAGAGAATATCAATGATCACAAAAAGGAAAGAATTCAAGCTAAAATTTGATTCAAAGATCTTGTCTTCCTAATGAGATCATCAATGTATTAAAAAAATAAAAATAAAGAAAGCATGGAATTGACATGATTGCGGAGATATATATGAGAGGGTTAAGCCAAGAACTTTGTGTCATATAAGTTGGAGACAACAAATTTTATGAAGTGAAAGCAGTTGTAATAATTTTTGGAATGATGGGTTGGGAAGCTCCAAAAATAGGGTTGAGGAAAGGTCCTTGGACTCCTCAAGAAGATAAGCTGCTTACTGAATATGTTAACATGCATGGAGAAGGAAGATGGAGTTCAGTAGCTAGGTCTTCAGGTATATTTTACTTACTATATATATATGTATCATTTCCTTAACTAAATTAACTGAAGATTATGGGGTTACTTTTTGCTTTCTTTAAAGGTTTGAATAGGAGTGGGAAGAGTTGCAGGCTTAGGTGGGTGAATTATCTAAGGCCAGGTCTTAAAAGAGGTCAAATAACACCTCAAGAGGAAGGCATCATTATTGAATTGCATGCACTTTGGGGTAACAAGTATACAATGCTGCTTTTTATTTCTTCTCTAATTTTCCTTCATTTGGTGTGTACTTTCTAAAAATATATTATGATTTTGATGTTTAATTTGTACGTGAAAAAAAACAAAAAAAAAAAAAAACAGATGGTCCACAATTGCTAGGTACTTGCCGGGGAGAACAGATAATGAGATCAAGAACTATTGGAGAACGCATTATAAGAAGAAGGAAAAATCAACTCTGAAGCAACAAAAAAGAAAAGCTGAAATTCTGAAGCTAAAACAACAGCAGCAGCAGGAAAAACCAGATAAAGATGAAGGTGAAGATGGCAAAGTAAATAGTGAAGCAGTAGAGATCACTAATCATCAATCAGAAGGGAAACAGCAGATGGTTTTCATGTACCCTAGTTCAGAGGATCAGTGCTTGGCTATGATGTCTCAAGAGCCTGCTAATGCTGCTTCTTGGATAGATCAGTATCTGGTAGATGAAGGGTTATGGAGTGGATTGTGGAACCTAGATGATGACCACCACCAGCCTGGTAATTGCTGCAACAATATCGCCATGCAAAGTCAAGCAGATACAGATTATAATAATTCTTTTGGAGGGATGCAAGCAACGTGTACTATGGAGGGTACATTTTCTAGGGAACCTTAATTCACTTTAGGGTTGTATTCTCCAGGAACTTGTTAATCTGGTTCACTAATTAATTACTAGTTAAAAGTTTAACTAAATTAGTACTTGGTTCAGAATTGTGATAATGTGCAACATTGTCTGCATAAGCATTATGAAATTTATTTATAATCTTAATTCTCTCCTCCCTTAATTTTGCTGAAATTTTTAATAATATTTTGGGAAATTTCTTCTCTTTATCCTACATTATTGGTGTGCTTTATAGGTTAAAGATAACTTTATACAACAATCAATAAGAACACATTAGCATCCCAGCTAAAATTAAAAGAAAAAAAGAACATAATTTATCTTAAATAATAAATCAGGGTTTTTTTTCAATGTTGCTAATATTTAATTTTAAAATTCAAGACACTACAAATAATGGCATAAGGTTCCAAAACAAGAAGCATGTATGTAATTAGTAGGGTGTTTTTGTTTTAATTAAAAAGATTAGATCCCATGTGAGAGTTGACAATGATTTCTTTATTGTCATTCATTATGATTTCTCTTTGCACAAACTATTCATTTAATGTCATTTATTTAATTTTCTCAATTTATCCTTTCTTAGAATATTTTTGCAAAGCAAGTCCTACAAACTATGTTATTTCTAGAATGGGTCCCTCCACTATGAACGTACCCAATCATTTTTCAATGGGAAATTATGCAAATTAGAATTTCACAAATTCAATATAAAATTAAATATACATCTTCTCAATAGTTCACATCTAAAATAGGTTTTTAGCGGCCTTTTCTTTAGCTTTTAAGAGCTGCTAAAACAATTTGCGGCGTTTTCATAAATGTTACAAAAAACGCCGCTATAGATAACGCCGCTAAATTTTACGGTATTTATATGAGAAAACGCCGCTAAAGACCATGTTCTTTAGCTGCGTTTTTGGTAAAAGCGCTGCTAAATGTCATATTCTTTGGCAGCATTTGTGGGAAAATGCCACTAAATTTAGCAGATTTTAACAAACTATTTTAATTTGTATAGAACCTGAATTGTCAACATAATTTCCTATAACATCAAATCCAACCAAAAACTCCAAATCTAAATGATATTATCACGAAAGAAATATGTATATGATCTAAATTAATAAATGAAATAACAAAATATATTATATTCAAAAGTTATATTGTAAAAATATTCTCACAATAAGAAAACGTCATATTTTCTTGTTGCCTCTACTTCCCTCGCTACTGCCTTCTCTTTAAGTTGTAGCTGAAGTTCATCATATTTTCTTTGAGCCTCTTAACCTCTGAACTTCAGCTTGAGCCTAATTCCCCAAAGGCATGTATTGCTGCGAGCTGATCCAAAATATTGGGTTGGGTTAACAAAAGATCCTTGAAGTCGAATCCGACCATACCTTTCAGGACCCAAAACTTTAGTAATAATTCTGTAACGCCTCAAAATTTTAATTTTGGGTATTGTGAATGTGTGACACAAATATCTGTCAGCTTTAGTGGTTATGTGTTCTGGGAGTGTTTGGGAGGTCTCATGTTCAAGCCAGGACTTAGGCAAATTTTATTATTTTTATGAATAAGCCCTATCTTTGGTAAGTAGGATTTCAAGTAAAAGTTGGCAAATAATTAACAGAATGGGCTTGCTGGTCTGGTGGATAAGTGGAGTGTTGGTGTGAGGGAGGTCATGGGTTTGAATCTTTGGGGACAGTAAATGTTGTATTTTTGCTCCTAATTTTGGCAAGAGTTATGTTGAACTAGGTTTCTGAGTGGTGGATATGTAGTGGGAAGTGAGGGAGAGATTTTAGAAATGAATTAGGGGATTATGGGGGAGAATATCCAAAATCTGACCACCTTTTCCTGCTTCGAAAAGAAAAGAGAGCGTTTTTCTCTCTATCTTTCTGACGTTTTCTCTCCCCCATCTCTACCAAATTTTTTTCTTCTTTGCTTCTTACTCGATTATCTTTTCTTTTCTTTCCTCTACTGCCAAAATTCCCTTGTTCCCCCTAAATCATCCTTTCCTCTTGATTTTGTAGTGTTAACCAGCACTTGTGCAAATTCGGTAAGTTGTTGGGTATCATTTTAAGAGATTATTTTGTGTTCAATAGTATAATTCCGGGGTGTTCGCAGTAGCATTTCGCGAGGATTAAGGCTCTCCTCATGATTTTCATAAACGTACCGATTTGAAGTTTTTGCAGTAAGTGTTCATCGTTTTATGAGTAAGTATTTTGGTTTCAGGATTTTGATTAATCGCGAGGTAAGACTGATTATGGTGTTTTTTGTTCAATTATAGGCTTTTGGAGTGCTCAGGGACTATTTTAGCATCAAACAAAACTAAGTGTATACCTGAAGCACAAAAATAAGGGATTCGACGAAAAGCTAAAATTGATTGCTGTTTGGATAGCAGCAGTAGACTAAATTTGAAAAATCACCATAAATTGTGGAAATCGAATTAGAGGATGAAAAAAATATGGGTTAAACATATTTGAGTCTAGTTTCTTATAGACGAAACAAAGTAAGCAAAATAATTTCATATTATGCGATATTTAAATTTTAGTGAGACAGGGTCAGAATGATTTCGAAATCCCCTACCCTAATTTTGGAAAATTATTAAAAATTGTATAAAAATAATTATGGGTTAGAATTTATATGTTTAAAACCTTGAATGAGTCTATTTTCAAGAAAAATAAACAGAAACACCATCCAAATTTTGTACAAGAAGATAATTATTTTTTAGTTCAGAAAGGTCGAAACTATTAGACAGCAAAATAGGGGAAACTTTAAAGAATAAACTGTACTTATCGGCTAAACCAATAATTCTAAAAAGTTTATGCTAAGAAGATATGTGAGTTTTATTTTAGGGAAAATTTTTGGATCTTAATTCGGAATTCTATAGCTTAAGATAAAAATAATTTAGTAACAGTGACTCAAGTAGACATCTTTGAAGGATCATATAAGTAAATAGTGGAAACACATATGAATAATTAACTAGCACTGGTTACATTAAAATGGATCACGAGGCCAAGGCCGATTTGGGTCATGTGGGCCACACAAGCATGTGGGCTCACACGGGCGAACATCATGGGCTTGTAGGCCCATTTTCACTGTTTGACTGATAAAGTTGCACGGGTCGCCCAAGTCGACTGTGAACCTACTGTAGGGTCGCTAAGCTTACCTAGACCCCTAGTTGACTGAAATGACTGTATGACTGATATGATTAAGCCTGATGATGTCCCACTGATTTGATACTGTATGCCCTGTTCACATGCATGATATTATGTTATAGCATGTCGTATATGTATATTGCATTGCATTGGGTTTGGGGATTATAATATTCGGAGGAAGTGTACTGAAAGACCTTCAGCCTAATTTACTGGCAGCTCAGCTGCAAACTACTGTCTAGTGTCGCATTTGGTACTACTTGGAGTGTAGGGATGGGTGGGTTGATTATATCCCCATATGAAGTGTAGGGTTGGACAGAGATGGTGTGTAGAGGCTGGATGGGTAGAATTTTTGTGACTGCATATCTATTACTGCTACTGATACTGTGATGGGCTAAAGCCCTACTGCATGACTGTTTTTGTATTGAGATGGGCTAAGGCCCAAACTGGATTGATACTGATACTGAAAAGGGCTTAAGCCCAGATTGTGATTATTTTTTTACTGTCTGTTCATTTATATGGGGATTACACACTAAGTTTACGTAAACTCACCCCTTCTGTTTAATTTGTACAGGTAATCCCTAGATATAAGTGGATCAGTGCAGCGGAGGACTCAGTGGTGGCCACACGACTTCTTTTACACTGTTTATTACCTATTTATGATTTTACTTTTATTTGGGAGTATTTTGCTGTAATTATGACCTTTACGAATTTTGGTTTAAAATTTAAATTTTATACAGTTTTATGATTTAAATTTGCTAGTGTTAGGTAAAACTCGGGTTTTCAAATGAAATTAATGTTTTATAAAAAATACCACGAATAAGCAAACTGTTTAAAAGCTTCCGCAATAAAAATAAAAAAGACGGTTTAGCAATGACATATTTTTCGAAAAGCACTACCATGTGACGTCGTTAGATTCGACCATAAAGTCTAGGCCAGGTTTGGGGTGTTACAAATTCGGTTATCAATGTCGTCCAGATTAACAGAACTATCACTTGAAGTGATCGCTTCATACTCCGCCCTTTTGTCCTTTAGTTTCTCCTAATAAATCAATCAATAAGTTAGAAATGAAATATATAATCAAACAAATGCAATATAACTTGGCATTATTTGCATTACAAACGACGAATTAACCCTTTATAATTAAACATGATAAATATTTAAAATAATTCAAAATTTATTAAGTAAATATACCATAATTTCTACAGCTTCAGCAGTCATAGGAGATCTATCTTTCTTTCTATGTGTAATGTCAAAAAGTTGAAGGCGTCTAACTTTTTGACTAGACGTCAGTTCCTATAATATAGTAGGAAAAATATTAGTTAGTAGAAAATAATTAATATTTGATACAATTAATAAATTCAAAATACCTCGTCATCAGCTACACAAGCAAAACTTTTTGACCCAGCTGTGTGCGTGAATTTTTGTTTTTGCCTACTTGTAGTTCCAACTCGCTCACAATCCTACATTATGAAATTATTATTATGTATATAGTAAATACTATAAAACGAAATAATTATAAGAGTTTGAAAGTACGTAATACCTCTACTTTCTTTGAATTCCAAAATCTAACTGCATCTTCTCATTGGTACCTCAGCATTCTCGGCGGGACATTTAGCAATTTCTCTTCGAGGCTTATATTTTTTTAAAAAGTATTCATTCTTTAAAGTACTTTTATGGTCTTTCCATTTCTTTCCTAATGCCTTCTTCACATAACTATCCAATACCTCTAAAGCAAATCTCTCCTACGAATAACACAAGTTTAGAAAGTAAATATAAATGAAACTTAAACCAAAGTATTATAAATTACATTCACGTTATTACCTTAATATTATTGATGTCGAAACCATTTTTTTGAAAAACAAAAATTTTAGGTTGTCAACTTTAAAAAATGAAAATTGGGAGTCGCCACCAATCTTTTATTAAGGTGTGATTGGATCACCTAAAAAATCGGGTTTGGTCTACGAGTTTTAGAAAAACGGATCCGAGAGTCAGTTACGTACGAGGAAGGATTAGCACCCTCGTAACGCCCAAAATTGGTACCTAGTTAATTAATTAGTGTCTTAATGTCGAAAATTTGAAAAATATAATCCTTAGCAAAAACTTAAAAACGTTACTTATTAAGACCCTTATCATTTCGGAGAAAGAAAATGTCACACCCAATGCGTTAGGGCACAACATTCTAATTTCCTCAAAATGAATTAGTCTAAAACTCGTAATAAAAATTTAAAAGAATATTCATTTGTTTAAGATTTAAGAAATCGCGGCCCAATACGTTAGGGCACAATTCCTCAAAATCCCAAACTTGAAATATTTCCTTTATTATTATTTTTTCAAAAAATCTTTGTCTCGAGAAATCAATACGTCACATCCAATACGTTAGGATACAACATATTTAACTCCCCAACAACAAGCTTTTTATTTTATATATTTTTTATTAATGAGCAACCCTCGATCGTTGGATTTAACGAAGAAAATCGGAACCCAATACGTTAGGGCCCAATTTCCTTGAAATCCTAAATACGAGTGTTATCTCAATTTTGAAAATTTTAAAATCGAAAAAAAAATGATGTGATGCTACATTAAATATAAAATGTAATAATAAATACAACAATGGCATAGAAATAAACGAAATTAATGTACATAAACAACGACATGTAAAATATCAAATGAATATAAATGAAAACATAAATCAATAAACAAATGAAGGAAATAAACAAAAAAAATATAAAGAGAAAAAGGTACAAAATATATATACATTTGAAATTATGAAGAATAAAAGACATAAAGATAATTTACTCATAAAATTTTGAGTTATAAAACTTATATATATATAAAATACATAATGTATTTATGAAAACAATGAAAATATAAATATATACATATAAAATATATTCATGCATTTACAAAAAATGAAATATATAAGTATAATATAAAAACGTGGAAAATATTTATAATAAGCTTTGAATGGAGTATAAATATATGTGTATATATTACAAAATGTATAAACATTTAAAAATCATAGAATATGGGCAAACGTATAAATATTATGAAATATAAATGTGTATATATATATGTATAAAAACTATGAAAATAAAATAATAATAAAGTATGTATCTAATATGTATATATATTAAAACGTTTAAAATATATATGTATATATATTAACATGCATATGCACATATATGTAGGTATAATAATAATATATAATATAATAATAAAATAATAATAACAAAATTAATAAAATAGACTAAAAACCTAAAATGAAAGATTAATGATTAAATTGAAAAATCAACATAATTTAAAAAAAATGAAGGGCCCAATTAAAAGGCGCGAATAACTCATAGGGCTCGAATGGAAAAATATCTCCATCCTTTGAAACGCGTCACTTTATTAGGGCTAAATAAAATAAATAAATAAAATTCGCAGTGGTATCGCCTTCTCCCTTTTTAAAATCGTAAATAAGTAAAAAATAATCGAAAAAGAAAAAAAAGAAAACAGTAAGCCACCTTTAAAAAACTGCCAATCGTTCTCCCTTTTTTATTGATTTTTTTTTGTTTACAATGAAGGGAGAGGCCTCTATTTATAGCTGAGCCTCCCCAAATCCAACAGTACAAATCAATTACATCAATGGCGAAGATTAAAGGGTATCTACAAATTAAATCTCTAATATTACAAAATCATTTCTTCTAAGATTACATATCATATCTAAGATTGCATATATCATATCTAAGATTGCATATCATATCTAAGATTGCATATCCTCGAAGATTATGTTTCCATATGTGAGTCTGGGCTAAAATTGGGTATTACAACTGCCCCTCTTTGCTTGTTGTCGTGTAACAGGAACGGAGCAAAGACTTTAGAAATGACCAATTTTTTCCCGGTCACGCTGGATCTTGGTGCTCTTCTTCTTTAAGCAGCCACATCCATCCTACTGTATCTTCAGAGGTATAGGAATTGGTGTCTCGATCTACTCCACCGCAATGTCGGAGAGATAGGATTGGTAGCTTCGGCTTGATCTGCTGCAACTTAAAGATGAATTTGATGCGATCTGCTCTACTGTAATTTCAGAGAGATAAGATCCATCATTCTAATCCACTCTGCTACAACTTTAGGGAGATAGGATTTGTTTATTTAGTCTGCTCCACTAAAACTTCAGGGAGATAAGACTAGATGCGTTCTGCTCTCTGCAACTTCAAAGAGATAAGATCCAAGGTTTTAATCCGCTTCACTGCAACTTCAGAGAGATAGGATTATCGGCTTTAAACTACTCCACTGCAACTTCAGGGAAATAAAATTTGCCATCTTCAATGTCAGGGAAACAAGATTCGCCGTCGTAGTTTCAATCTGTTCCATTACACCGCCAGGGAAGTAAGATTCACCGTTGCGGGTTCAATCTGCTCCACTGTAATGCCAAAGAGATAAGATTCGCTGCCCACAGCTTCAATCCGTTTCACTTCAGCTAATCCAAGCCTTAACGCCAGGGAGATAAGATTCGCCATCATGGCTTCAATCTTTTCCATTGCAACATCCAGGTGATAGGACTGATGTCTTCGATCTGCTTCACTGTCGGTGCAGGAAGGCAAGATCTGCTATTTTCCACCTACTCCACTGCTGCTCAGGGAGATAGGGTTCACGATCTTTAACCTATTACACTGCTGACCAGGGAGATAAGACCTACAATCTTCAATCTATTCCACTACTGCCCAGGGAGATAGAATTCTCAATTTTCAACCTATTCCACTACTGACCAGGGAGATAGGATTCACAATCTTTAACCTATTCCACTGCTGTCCAAGGAGATAGGATTCTTTAATCTATTCCACTGCTGCCCAGGGAGATAGAATTCTCAATCTTCAACCTATTCCACTGCTGACCAGGGAGATAGGATTCAAAATCTTTAACCTATTCCACTACTGTCCAGGGAGATAGGATTCACAATCTTTAACCTATTCCACTGCTGACCAGGAAGATAGGGCTAGGGTCATCAATCTGCTTCGCTGTCGGTGTAGGAAGGCAAGATCTGCTATTTTTAACCTGCTACGCTGCAACCCAGGGAGGCAAGGCTGGTGTCTTTGATCTGCTTCGCTGTCGGTGCAGAAAGGCAAGATCTGCTATTTTCAGCCTACTTCACTACAACCCAGGGAGGCAAGGCTGATGTCTTCGATCTGCTTCGCTGTCGGTGCAGGAAGGCAAGATCTGCTATTTTTAGCATGCTCCACTGCAACCCAGGGAGGCAAGGCTGGTGACTTCGATCTGCTTTGTTGTCGGTGCAGGAAGGCAAGATCTGCTATTTTAGCTGCTACTCAGTAACCTGTGGAGGCAAGGTGGTGTCTTTGATCTGCTTTGGCTTGCAGGAAGGCAAGATCATTATTTTAGCCTACTCTGCGCAACCCGCAAGGTTGTCGACTTGATCCGCTTCATTGCCAAGATAGGAAGGCAAGATCTGTTATCTTCACTGATCTGCTCTCTGGGGAACATGACCTGTATAATGAACCTAATTATGCCTAATGATTAGGGTGGCATGAATCAAATGCTCCTAACTAGACATGTATGAATGGTGTTTGCACGAATGCATAATTTATTTATTTTTTTATTTATTTTATTTTTTTGAGAATGATTCCACTTAGGTTGTCATTGTTCGAAGTTTATTAAGACTTCAACACTGATGTGCTACAATGCCTTCTTGCTTGGCTGGCTTTTCTAAAGAAACATTTTGTCAGGTTGCCCCCCACTGTAAACCTCGAAGTTCAATCCATTGTGAAGCAAAATTTACACCATCATTCTCCCACTGTAACCTAAAGGTAGAAATATATGGCTTTTTCTCGATCCTTTCCTATCACAATTTAAGGATACAGGATCTAAATCTCTCTGGTCCCTTACACCATTCCCAGGGTATCGTACCAAAGGCTCATGCATAGATGAAGACTTTCTTCTCTGAGGAAACCTCTTCCTATTGTCTGGTGATCATTACTTGCTTGTTTATTAAGCTTTGTCATCATCATGTCATTTGTTCAATCAATGTTTTTAACAACAAAATCCAAAGAGAAAGTCCTAATTTAGCCTCTTCCTTTTCAGATTTCCAACCTTTAAACATGGTGCGTTCTAAACAATAGTCCTGTTTCAGGTTCCTCTATTATTTAGAAACTTCTAGAGTAATATGTCAAACTTCCCTTGTGAAAGTTTTATTATTCTATTAATCATTATTCCAATGCAACATGCTTGCAAAAAAGGGTATAACAATGGATGAGAATACAATTGGTTCTAAGCATAGCTCGAAAGGAATAGATCATCAAAAATAGTAAATAAGGATAACAAAGAAATTGATTGGGAATGTGTATCTTGGAAAAGAATAAAGTATTCCAAGAATAACAAATTCAATATAAAATTGGATGCCCCAGATATCGCAGCTTAAGCTTCTCTATACAAAATTTCTGGCGACCATTCTAAGTTTGAAATGTGTTTAGGAGATCCACAGTACTTTACCAATGCCCCAAGATGTTGCCTACCCTTTCCTGATAATTCAGGTATAACAAGATCACCACATGCCCCAATCTGGTTAGAATTCGAGTTGCTCTGATCACCTCGTGCCCCATTCTGATCAATATTTGAGCCGCCCATTTTGGGTTTTCAACTCAAATCCCCTTTGGTCTCAAGGTGCCCTTTGTAGGTTTTCACTTTGGCCTCTCCATTTTCCTTTTCCTTTTCCTTTTTCTTTTTATCACTTTTATTTTTTTATTTTGATTTTGACCCCTTTTTTTTGAATCTGAACTCATAGGATTAGGCATGTCCTTATTATCCCTTCTGATCGACGTTTTTCCAGATAAGGCCTTCATCATAAGGTCCTTCCCAACTTGGGATAAAGTTCTTTTTGTATGGGAAGGATCTTCTTCAATACCAGGTTCCTTTCAAGGAGTTCTCTAGGGTGGATCCTTTTTTTTTGTGAGCTCGCATCATTTGCTTTTGGCGCATTTGACCATGATGGATAACTTTGAACATTCCTCTTCAATCAGAATTGGATCCAAAAACTCAGAGAAAGAATCTCGTCTTCAATAGGCGAAACCGCGATGGCCCCAAGAGAAAGGTATTGCCCCGGTAGATTTTTTTTTGGGCAATGTGACATTAATCGTGAATAGACTGCAAACTTTTGCTATTGTACTGTTGTTCAAATTTAGTACATTGTCAGATATGATCCTTTTGACGTTCCATACTGACATATGATTTTCACGAATTTGCTAACTGTCGACTTTGTGACATTAGCATATGAAGCAGCTTCCACCCATTTAGTAAAGTAATTGACGACCAGAAAGATAAATCGATGACCGTCAGACTCTTTTGGCGAGATCGACCAAATGACTTTCATGCCCCACATAAGGAGAAGTCATGTATCCCAATGATTCTTTGTAGGGTAAGATCCGTCTCTCGACTTGTTCTGCCATCCTTAACAAGTCCGAAAATAGGCTACAATATATATCATCTTCAAAGTCCTGAGATCCCTCTAAACACATATCTCACTCAAAAGAAGGTTCAAAATCTGTAGTAATGTCACTCATGTCATTGATATCCAGGGACCCATAGTAAATACCAAAGACTTTACAAAGGAATATATGAATTTATGAATAATTATTTATACAATATGATCATGAATGAATGAATGAATGATTGTGGAAGAAAATCCAAAAGAATGAAAGAATAATTATTCAAAAAGAATGAAAAATATTGGCTCAAAAATAAATGCAAATATATATTTTATTAGAATAATGACGTTCAGACAAGAGCCTTTTTTACAAAAGAATTTCTATCATTTTTAGGCTAAAAACAACAAAAATGTTCTGAACATTACTCTAAATAAGCTCTAAAAACTATAGGAATTTCTTTCACAGTCCAATTGCTTAGAACACTCCAGATTTATAAGGGCGGATATCTAACAAGGTGCTTTTTCATTTGTGTCCTCATATATGTCATTGATGTGAACACTTCCCATCATCATGTGCATATTTTTCTCCTCTTTAATTTCCTCACAAAGTTTCATCTCCTTGTCGTCCATCATGCCCTGAACCAAGGCCTTGAATTTCACACTCTCTTGGGTCTCGTATCCCTTCTCGTGATGGAACTCACAATGGTTCATTGTCTTTCCATGGTTTCCTCCTGAATCAGAAATAACTAATCCCATCCCTCTCCTCATGTCTACCCCCTTATCAATATGATTGGGTAGTGGATTTTTTGCGCTAGATGAGTCATCAAATCTGACAACACCCATGTTAATGAGTCTTTCAACCAGTTTCTTGAAGGCGGTGCAATTCTCTATTGAGTGCCCCGTAATTCTGTGGGGTATTCACACTGAGCGTTTACATTATACCATTTAGGAAATGGAGGCAACATTGGTTTCTGGTAGAAAGGGGACACCACATGCGCATTAAATAGGCTTTGATATAGCTCGTTATATGACATTGGTATAGGTGTGAACTGAGGCTTTTCTGTATTTGCCTTCGTGTAAGATTCTCGCTTTAAAGGACTCTAATGGCTGGTGGTTTCTGTCTTTGGCCGGTCCACAGTGATTGGTTTTGAGTGGCCCTTGTTATATCGGCCTCCATTATCCCCCTTATTCCCCTTTCTCTTTGGGGCCATTATAGTATCTGAGTATTCTACCCTCACCTGTTTTATTTCTGCTAGATTATCAAGAGCAATAGGATTGACTAAATTGTTCCTCAGATTGGATCTTAAGCCTGTCGGGTGATTCATTTGTGTTAAGGTATTGGATTGATATTGCTGGGATTTGATAGTAAGGGGTGCCCCTTGTAGGTGCATATCTGGCTGGACACTTATCAGGATAAAATTTGAGGGATAATTAGGGTCTTCATTATCCTCCCCAAAGTGGACCACTAGGCTTTCCTCTCTTTTTAACCCTCTAGCCAATAACTGGGTTAACTGGTTTATCACATTGCTTTGGAATTCTAGCATCTGATCCTTCATATTTTGTTGAAATTTGGTCAATTGCTCTAGCATCTGTACTTGCATCTGCTCTATTCTCTCCAATCTTTGATCCATGCCTCCTGACTTTTCTTGGGTACCGTAACAGTGTTTCGTTGGTTAGTTAGTTTCCAGATTAACTTGAATGATTTTAATCGATTAGGCTATTTTAGTGGACTTTAATGTTTATGATGTCATGCAATGCGAATGTATGCAATGAATGCATAAAGAGATGTTGATTCTGATTTAATTCCATTTAGAAAACTTTACTAGAAAACAAATCTCTTTACATAAAATAGATATTTATATGGCCTTGCCCTCATAGGCGGAGATATTCGATCCTCTTCTTCATTCGAGCGTCAAGATAAATCTCACGAACTCTTCAAAAAACGTCTCTTCTATCTCCTTTTTGCTCAATCCAGGCCGTAACTTGTTGCTCACTCATCCTCGTGATGCTTGTTGGCTTCTCTTTAAGAAGGTTCAGCAGCTCTCGAATAATCTTTGCCATCTTGAATCCTTGGGCAACGGAGCCATAGTCGTGTAGTCCTCCATTAAATTAACATCCTTCTCTTATCATGTGTTCTTGGACCATATTCAGACAACCATATTGTCATCCACTTTATCAAGAAACCCATTTTCTTATGAAAAGCTCTTTATTTAGCAACTGAACATGAATCAACACCTCTTTTTAAGATGCAAATGCTATGCAATCATAATAAAAACAACATAAAAAACAAGTTAGTACAAAGTAAAAGCAAATGAATAAAGTACCTACTCGGGAAACCATTAGGGTTTGGTGTAATTATTCCTAAAGTGGGAAACTAGGGTTCACTATATGTAGTTTGGCTCTAAGGTAAGGGTACCTGAACTAGCAGATTCCTCGATCCTCACCCATTATAGGCTCATACGGACCAAGTTCAGTTTAGGGGAATACATTTTCCTATGGCTGCACGGAGATGAAAATCTCACGAAGACATAGGTACGGATGTATCCCGAAAGCAATCAACTATCCTGCACGGAGGTGAAGACCTCACGAAGGAAATAGCTTCTCACTCCTACTTAAAAGGATATAATCGAGTGGTCATGTAATGCAATATGCAGAAACATCAAAATTCAAACCAATAAAGTAATTACAAACCAAAGTAATTATAATCGTAACAAAACTGGACAAAATACAACAAAATGATCGTAAATTTAAACTAACTTTTCGGGTGACCTCTAGGCATTCGGTGTGATTCTACCTACGGTAGGCTCCTAAGGCTCATTATATGCGGTTTGGTTTTAAAGTAAGGGTACCCGAACCAGCAGATTCCTCGATCTTCACCCATTATAGGCTCATATAGATCAAGTTCGGTTCAGGGGAACACATTTTCCCTATGACTATACGGAGATGATAATCTCACGAAGGCATAGGTACCGATGTATTCCGAAAGCTATCCACTATCCTATACGGAGCTAAAAACCTCACGAAGGAATAGTTTCTCACTCCCACTTAGAAGGGTAAAATCATTCAACTCATGTAATGAATAATGCAAAGATCAATTAAGCAAGAAAATGAATGAATGCACAATGATCTCATGATTTTTTTAAAAAATTTATTTTCTCGACAATAAGACAAAATTAATCAACTTTGTGGCTCCACTCTCGTGTGTCCCGAAAGGAGTCGCCAAGTCGTCGAAACCATTTTTTGAAAACAAAATTTTAGGTTGTCGACTTTAAAAATGAAAATTGGGAGTCGCCACCAATCTTTTATTAAGGTGTGATTGGACCACCTAAAAAACGGGTTTGGTCTACGAGTTTTAGAAAAACGGATCCGGAGTCGGCTTAAATGAGGAAGGATTAACACCTCGTAACGCCCAAAATTGGTACCTAGTTAATTAATTAGTGTCTTAATGTCGAAAATTTGAAAAATATAATCCTTAGCAAAAACTTAAAAACGTTACTTATTAAGACCCTTATCATTTCGGAGAAAGAAAATGTCACACCCAATGCGTTAGGGCACAACATTATAATTTCCTCAAAAATGAATTAGTCTAAAACTCGTGTAATAAAAATTTAAAAGAATATTCATTTGTTTAAGATTTAAGAAATCGCGGCCCAATACGTTAGGGCACAATTCCTCAAAATCCCAAACTTGAAATATTTCCTTTATTATTATTTTTTCAAAAAATCTTTGTCTCGAGAAATCAATACATCACATCCAATACGTTAGGATACAACATATTTAACTCCCCAACAATAAGCTTTTTATTTTATATATTTTTTTATTAATGAGCAACCCTCGATCGTTGGATTTAACGAAGAAAATCGGAACCCAATACGTTAGGGCTCAATTTTCTTGAAAATCCTAAATACGAGTGTTATCTCAATTTTGAAAATTTTAAAATCGAAAAAAAAAATGATGTGATGCTAAATTAAATATAAAATGTAATAATAAATACAACAATGGCATAGAAATAAACGAAATTAATGTACATAAACAACGACATGTAAAATATCAAATGAATATAAATGAAAACATAAATTAATAAGAAAATGAAGGAAATAAACAAAAAATTTAAAGAGAAAAGGTGCAAAATATATATACATTTGAAATTATTAAGAATAAAAGACATAAAGATAATTTACTCATAAAATTTTGGGTTATAAAACTTATATATATAAAATACATAATGTATTTATGAAAACAAGGAAAATATAAATATATACATATAAAATATATTCATGCATTTACAAAAAATGAAATATATAAGTATAATATAAAAACGTGGAAAATATTTATAATAAGCTTTGAATGGAGTATAAATATATGTGTATATATTACAAAATGTATAAACATATAAAAATCATAGAATATGGGCAAACGATATAAATATTATGAAATATAAATGTGTATATATATATATATGTATAAAAACTATGAAAATAAAATAATAATAATAAAGTATGTATATAATATGTATATATATTAAAACGTTTAAAATATATATGTACATATATTAACATGCATATGCGCACATATATGTAGGTATAATAATAATATATAATAGAATAATAAAAATAATAATAACAAAATTAATAAAATAGACTAAAAACCTAAAATGAAAGATTAAGGATTAAATTGAAAATCAACATAATTTAAAAAAAATGAAGGGCCCAATTAAAAGGCGCGAATAACTCATAGGGCTCGAATGGGAAAATATCTCTATCCTTTGAAACGCGTCACTTTGTTAGGGCTAAATAAAATAAATAAATAAAATTCGCAGTGGTATCACATTCTCCTTTTTTTAAAATCGTAAATAAGTAAAAAATAATCGAAAAAGAAAAAAAAACAGTAAGCCACCTTTAAAAAACTGCCAATCGTTCTCCCTTTTTTATTGATTCTTTTTTTTTGTTTACAATGAAGGGAGAGACCTCTATTTATAGCTGAGCCTCCCCAAATCCAACGGTACAAATCAATTACATCAACGGCGAAGATTAAAGGGTATCTACAAATTAAATCTCTAATATTACAAAATCATATCTTCTAAGATTACATATCATATCTAAGATTGCATATATCATATCTAAGATTGCATATCCTCGAAGATTTTGTTTCCATATGTGAGTCCGGGCTAAAATTGGTTATTACAATTGAGAGCTTGATTTTTGTTACTATCAGGCATATGATGCCATGACTCGTAGTTGATTGGCAGCAGATTGGCATTTCGTGCTATAATTCCCAAGTATCCTGCTAAAAGTCGAGCTTCTGATCCAATACGCTCAATAGCTGACCATGACTGTTTTTAGATACTTTGACACGCTCAATAGAATTTAGATTATAAAAATCTTTTAATAGCGTACATCATCGAGTTTTGCACCTCCCACCACTTTCAGCTAAAAAAATGATATATGATAATATAAAAATTTGAAACAAAAATCAATAATAAAAGTTAACATACATGTAAATCAAAGTTAACATTACTTTGAATTTTTGCAGGTTTGTCAGCTGTATTCGGAACATTCGAAGATCCAATAGCAATCTATTGTTCACTATTTGTTTCTTTCGAATTTGGAGGATTTTGAATAATACTTAGATCTCGCAATCTTCTTCTATGCATTTTATCTGCAATACACATAAAATAGTTGAAATATTAGTAGCTAATTACAACAATAATAGTACTTATAAAATAGTTGAAATATTTAACAAGATCAAGATTTAAATTATAATATTACATATAATTAAAAATCGTAAAATCTTACTACATCATGATTCGTAAATATCTTCATTCACATTCTGGCGAACCTATTGAAATTGTGTACTAGTACTAGGGATAGTTTCATTTAAGTTTTATTCTGGAAAAGACAAAGTTTTGATCTTTTGTCGATGTCATCTCTACTTCCATTGCCCATGTCAAACAAGTCTTTAGGGGTGTTACAGAGTACAACGTACCAACCTTCATCAGTTGGATCTTTCGAGTAAAAAAGTTGTTTGACTTGAAAAGAAAATACATACGGCTTGTCTATCAATTGTTATCCAGTGTGAACTAATCGAGAGAAGTTCACCATTGTAAAAATAAATTGATCTTTTTTAATTCCGCGAACAGTATTAACATCAGTCCAATCACATCGAAATAAGACAACCTTCCGTTTTCCATAATAATCCAACTCAATAATTCTGTAAGAAGTCCGTAATACTCCGCATTTCCCTCAATAGGATTATTGTCCCTAACACTAGCATAACTTGTAATTGAAGAATTAACAACTATTTCACAATTTTGAGTCCTCCTCAATCTTTCGCGAGATTTTGTATGACACCTGAATCCATTAATGAGGAAGGTAGTATATCTTTTTACTACTCTATCCGGACCTTGGGAAAGCCATTTAACTTCGTCATTGACGTCCTTTCCACTCCAAACCTATTGAACTGAAAGTAATTTGATTAATTATAAATGTTATACGAAAACATTATTATTTGTCAATGAAAGCTTTAGTTGCATACTGTTTGCCCTAACCATTCATGAAAAGATTTTGTAAATAACTTATGAATCTCTCGATGTTGTAATCTTCATAAGCGTGAATGAGATCTCAAGTCTTGTTTGTACTCTCTATGTTAAAAAGTGGATTACTGGTTAGAAGATAAACAAATGAAAAAGATGAATGTTTATCAAATTCTAAAACTTACTTGCATAATGGTTCAATTGAATCGTGGTGAAAAAGAACATATCGATATGTTTGTACCCAAGATCTATCATCTAAGTGTGCAATTTAAACTTTACCGATTGGTTTTCCATAACTTCAGAATAGATAAGTTTCAACTAAATTATGATTAGTGAGCCCGACATTTTTATTTGGTCTATTCAATTTTGTTTCAACATCTTCTAAATATCTAAAGCAGAAAGTCATGCACTCCTCTGCCAAGTAACCTTCAGTAATTGATCCTTCTGGATAACGCTTATTACGATAATAAAACTTCAATCTGCATCGAAATCTAAACACGATATATAACATTACAAAAAGTTGTAATTAAATGAATGAACACTTTGCAAATAAATTAGCACCTCTCTATAGGATACATCCACCGATAGAAAACCGGTCCACCAAGTTTTACTTCATGAGGGAGATGGATTAGCAAGTGCACCATAATAGTAAAGAACGAAGGTGGAAAGATCTTCTCCAAGTTGCATAAAGTCAAGGTAGCTCGATCTTGTACTTTCTCAAGTTCTTCAACAATCAAAACTTTGCCACAAATAGCTTTCATTATATTGGATAGTTAAATTATACAAGATGTCACCTTTTTTGACATACAATACCATAAAGCAACTGACAGTAAATCTTGCTTTAAGACGTGATAATAATGTGATTTTAGGGAATATAGTCTTAAATCTTTAAGACTTACACATCGAGATATATTTGATGCATACGCATCTAGGACCTTTATATCCTTCAATACCATGTAGAACACTTCTTTTTCTTTCTTCGACATTGCAAAAATAGAATGCGGCAACCAAGATTTTCCATTCAAAAGTAATTGAGGATGAAAATCACATTGGATTCCTATGTCAACTAGATCAAGTCAACTCTGAAGATAGTCTTTCGATTTTCTATCGACATTCAGAATTGTCCCGATGATGTTCTCACAAACATTCTTTTTAATATACATGACATCAAGATTGTGTCGCAAAATATGATGCTCCCAATAAGGCAACTAAAAATAATAATTCTTTTTTTCCACAAGTTCACCTCATTAGGATCATCCTCTTCATCAGATTCATCATTACTTTGTCAGTTAACATCGCCAACATACGCCTCCCTCAGTCTTCTCTTTGTTTGCAGGTTGGTTGTTGATTCATCTTCCCATAACTGAATTTGATATCTTTTAACATGAACAAGATTTCAGATCCAATGGTCTGCTCAGAAGCTTCTCTAAACTCTTTAGTACCATCAAATAGAGTCCTCTGAAATCTAAATCTATGATTTCCATCTAACCACAGACAATGCCTCATATAAGAGAACTTCTTCCCATTATATAACCACTTCAAACATGTTTGTGCCACACAACAAGGACAAGCATAACGTCCTTTGGTACTCCAACCAAATAAATTGGCATAAGCCGGGAAATCATTAATAGTCCACAATAAAGCTGCACGTAAATAAAAGTTCTCCTTTCTCAAGACATCATATGTTTCAACACCCGCCCATATTTGTTTCAACTATTCAATATGTAGCTGCATGTAAATGTAAATATCATTCCCGAGACCTTTCTCTCTAGGGATAATCATAAATAAGATAAAAGAATATTGCTTCATGCAAATCCACGGAGGCAAATTGTAAGGAACAAATACGAAGTACTCATGATTTTAAAAGGATTAAATTTATTAGATGCTAGCCCAAGCCTCACATTCCGAGGATTGCTTGCAAAGCCTAGAAATTTATTGTCAAATGATTTCCAAGCTACAGAATCCGTAGGATACCTTAATAATCCATCATCGGTTCGTTGATCATGATGCCACCTCATAGACTCGGCTGTCTTTGACGACATGAAAAGCCTTTAAAGCCTTGGTATTAGTGGAAAATATCGTAAAATCTTTACTGGTTTCTTTCTTAACTGTGCCTCACCTTCATCCTTATTCACATCTTCTGCATTCCTATTCATCCAAGATTTACCGCAAACATGACAAGACTATTGATTTTTTCGATCACCCCAATACAACATGTAGCCATTTGGGAAACTATGAATTTTGTAGTACCCAAGGCCTATTTCCTTTATCAGTTTCTTCATATCTTTTCATGAATGAGGGATTTTTGCAAACGGAAACATATCTCTCAAAAACTCTAACAGCAGCGTAAAAGAGTTTCCAGTCCACCCTCCCAAACATTTTATGTGAAAAATATGAATGCATAATGACAGTTTTGAAAATTTCAATTCCTCATAAAGTTCTTCATTCATTACATTAAGTAACTTGTAGAACTTCGCCGCTTCTCCATTTGGCTCTTCATCAAGTGCACTTCTTCTCATTTCGGTAAAAGCATTTCCACTAATATCACAATCATCAAATGCAATAATTTTAGGTGGAAACGATTACAAACCATGACTGTGCATATTAAATGCATCCCGCAACATACCTTCCATGTCATCTTCTCTAATAGATTGATAGTAAGCATTATGAGGATAAGCCGGATTAATCGTTGAAGAGGTTCTACGAGTTGTACACTCTCAATGGAAAATCCATTTTTTATACCCCTGAATAAAGCCATCAACAATTAGATGTTCGTAGACAACTTCACGAATATTCCAATTGATGTTGCTACACTTCTTACACGAGCAAAGAATCATATTCTCTTGGCTTGCATTTTGAAATGCAAAATTTAGAAAAGTTTGTACTCCATTTCGATATTCGTTGCTTACCTTTGACAAATCCATCTAACTCTTATCCATTTCGTAGTTCTTGAAGTTTAAAGTTGACAATAAATTACGGTTACTTAAGTGTTCTAAATAGATTTAATTCATGTTTATAATATGATTACTGAAGTGTTCTAAATAGATATAAATCAAATTTAAGGCTGTAAATAAATAGTTTATGAGTTGGATCTTTATTTATTTATATTCATTTGCTAAGTTAAATAAATCAACATTAATAAAAATTTAAAATTTTTATTAAATTAAACTAATATAATTGAAACATATCCAAACTAATTATCTTCATGCTTGTTTAAAACTAGTTTAGTAAATCATTTAAAATCAACTATTGTTTAATTATATAATTAATACTATTATTGTTTATGTGTTTCTTTTATTTATTTATAATCTGCTTATTACTATTTATGTTTGTTTATTTATATCTTTAAAAATAAGAAACGTGTTACTTATATACTTAAATGAATACATTTAACCTAAAATAGTAATATCACAATGAGATTTGTAAGATATTATGCCTTAATTCAAATCACTAACATGGATTTATCTCAAAAAATGTTATATTAAATTAAAACATATAAGTAATACGAGGTACTTATAAATTCAGTCAAAAAAGCTTAAAATAGAGGAGTTTGATTAGGCAATTCAAATGAGCCTATCTAATACTTTTTTTGTAGGATCTAATTCACTGTTTCAATAAAATAATAATAAATAAATAATAAGATAAATATGGGCGTCATTTCCTTTACAAGTATTTCAGTTGGGCTTACAAATATGGGCTCCATAAGTCTCCCACAACTTAATTAGGTTTTAGCCTAATTAATAAAACTAAATCTCACAATGGTAGAAAAATAGAAAAAAAAGAAAAAGAAAAGAAGCAATGCAACCTTAAACTGAATAAAGAAAATACTTAAAATCTTTCTCCTGTGTTAAATATTAAAATATTAAAGAATGATTTTAATTAATCAAAATTTATATAAATTTAAAATATTTTAAAATTTATATAAATACCTTTTCTCTCATTTCTAAAATTTAAATTTGGAACATTTCAAGTGTAACAACTAATTAATTTTTCATATTTTAATTATTTTAATTTCATTTTCAGATATATATGTGCATTAAATTTTAATCTATTATTTAATATATAAATTTAAAACCTAATCAGTCATATACCCAAAAACTTTAAAATTATTTTAAATAATAGTATTTTAATTTTTTTCATTTTTAACATATATTTTTCTATGTTTTACTTTTAAATTTTTTCACGTGTCATTAATTTTTCAAGATTTTAAATATTAAATTAAAATAAATTATATTTTAATTAATATATAAAACTAGTTCAATAATAAATAGAAGAGGATGAAAGAGTGCATGAGTTGTTGAAAAGAATACTTGATGGCCACTTGGATGATGGGTGAGAATACAAGGAGCAAAACGACGCCGTTCTGCTTAAAATAAAATGATTTTCTGCGGCCTTTTTATCAAAACCCCTAAGTCATAAACCATAAACCTTAAACCCTAAACCCTTGTTATAACTATAGAAGCTAACACCGAAACCTTAAAGTTAAACTTACATCGCAATACAATTCATATTAAAAAATTGGAGATTAATCACTAATTAGCTGGAATACCAACAAACGACGAAACTATCCATATAATAACGAAAAAAATTGGAAGTCATACCAATTCCATATACTCTAATTTGAGAAATATGGAAGAGACAAGGGGGAAAGTGACATGAAACCGAAAGGAAAAAGTTTTAATGAACAAAAATAAAGTTAAACAATTAAGGGAAAAAAAGAATAGAATATTTTGCAGCGTTTATGAAAAACACCACTAATGTATAACCTTTGCAGCATTTTAGCCCAAACGCCACTAAAAATGCTACTAAAAACAGTGCCGTTTTGCAAAATTTTAATACATATTCACGGCGTTTTTGGTCCAAACGCCGCAATTGCTTCCTTTTGCGGTGTTTTAGCCTAAATGCTACTAAAAAAGCTGCTAAAAATGGCATTGTTTTGCAAAATTTTAATACATATTCGCGGCGTTTTTGGTCTAAACGCCGCTATTGCTTCCTTTTGCGGCGTTTTAGCCCAAACGCCACTAAAAGAGCTGCTAAAAATGGTGCCGTTTTGCAAAATTTTAATACATATTTGCGGCATTTTTTGTCCAAACACCGCTATTGCTTCATTTTACGGCTTTTATAATAAAAACGCTGCTATAGCTCTAACCTTTTGCGGCGTTTTCTGATTAGCGCCACTAATGTATAACTTTTGCGGCGTTTTTGGTCCAAACGAATTTCTTGTAGTGACTTATTCATCAATAACATATTACAAGGTCAATGATCAAAATAAGACTGTAATTGTCGTGGATCAAACCAACGGTATTTATGTATTTAGCAAAGTGCTTGATATAACACATGACTACTTGTTATTGATCAATCATGTATACCACAATAGCTTTTGGTACAGGCATTAATCAATTAAGGTAATCTATAATACAAAATTAAGTATTTGGTTGTAATGTTTTTTTTTAAGTACCAAGTCGTCAAAAATGTATAATTTAATCAATTTATAGCAGCCAAAACTAAACGAAGATGCTTAAAACATTATAGTTTTTTTATGATTTATTTGAGTCAAGAATTTGGTGTTCCTTTTACCATACTTCTATGCCAATTACTCGTCCAAATCAAGAATTTCTATCTTCAAAAATCACTGCCGAACCTACACCAGGTACGTCCCTTTCACTTCTATTCACCTTTATATCCTAACATGGATTCGACCACTCACATGCATAAGTGACCCATGCTTTGTACTTTTACTTTTTCTATGCACATGGTTCTTCAAAGAATGGCTTGGAGTATGCAGAAAAATCGAGGACAGATAATCGGTTACTTGGAATAATGATTTATTTCACCTTCTAATTTAAAATAAAAAATATTTTAGTTTTTTATTTTATTAATTTTATTTTTTTAGCTTTTAAATTTATTTTATTTATTAAATTACCTTAACATAGATGCAGAAGTTAATGCTTGTTAACTTTGTTGACCTGACATCTATGTGAATTGTCATGTGAATACCATGTCAAGAATTAATTAATTTTTAAATTTTAAAAATTCAAAAAATATAAATATATTTTTAAAATTTAAAAGTTATTAAAAATATAAAAATTAATTAATTAGTAACGTGACATACACGTGGATTACCATGTTAGCAAAGTTAACAAACACTAATTTTCCCATCCATTATCAATATAGATGTGTTTATCTAATACTGAAAATGAATTAATGTGTTTACTTTTTAAATATATATATTTGGATCAAAATCAAAGTTTTATGTATACATCTAAACCACAATCAAAACTTCATGTATATGATTGCACAAAATCAAAATTCATTAACAAATTTCACATTGGATCAAAATTTATATAGAATTTTGAGATTTATCCTTATATATAAAAATTAATTTTATGCCTCATTTTGCAGGAATATTAATATTGTAATACATTTGTTATGTCATATTTGGTAGAAGTAGGAGCGACAATAGGGTCTAGTCTCCCTAAAATGGTAATATATGTTTGGTTCCTTTAAATTTTGTAATTTTATATGTATATTTATGATAAAAATACATTTTGTTCCTCAAAATCATAAAAGTTGATTTAATCCTTTTAGAAAATGTAAAATCATAAATTAATATAATAGTAAATTTGTATTTTAAGTCTCAAAAATTTTGTAATTCAATCATGGTCCTCCAAAAATTTTCTAACTTCACTATTTAGTAGAAGTATTATAATTTAACACAATTTTAATACATCAATAAGAAAACAATACATTGTTTGCTAACAAAAAATTAAGCCCTCTTAATACTTATCTATCACTTGATTGATGATACAAAACACAAGTATAAAATTAATTGCATCTGTTTGACATAAGTTCAAATCTATTACTTCTATCCTCACTCTTAATATTATATAAAAATTTTATTGCAGGAAGTTGCTTATTTTTTGCTAATATCACAAAACATGAGTATCATCTGAAATAGAAAAATATTCAAGAAAGGTTTATTTAAGGCCAACAAGTTTAGGAGTACAGCAACATCCAAGTCGGGGATTAGATATTTTCCCAAAGTTGTATATAAATATTAGTTTGTTAAAAAAGTGACTTTAATTGGTAAAAATTCAATAGTTAACCAACAACCACAAAACAGGTTTCTAGTGACTTTTTTTGGCCCACTGCTAAAATAATTTGCGGCGTTTTGATAAGTAAAATAAAAAAACGTCGCTATAAATAACGCCACTAAATTTTGCGGCGTTTATGCGGGAAAACGCCCTATAGAACATGACTTTTAGTGGCGCTTCTCATAAAAACGCCGCTAAAGGTCATGTTCTTTAGCAACCTTTGTTGGAAAATGCTACTAACTTTAGCAAATTTGACCAAACCATTTTAATTCATATAGAACCTGAATTTTCAACATAATTTTCTGTAACATCAAATCCAACCAAAAACTTCAAATCTAAATGATACTATCACGAAAGAAATATGTATATGATCTAAATTAATAAATAAATAAAAACAACAAAATATATTATATTCAAAAATTATATTGTTAAGATATCCTCACAATAAGAAAACTAAAGTCTAAGATGACGGATTCTACGACTACTAAAACATCTTCATCATATTCTGAAGCTGTAGCTGGAGTTCATCATATTTTCTTGTTGTCTCTACTTCCCTCATTGTTGTATTCGCTTAAATTGTAGCTGGAGTTCATCATATTTTCTTTGAGCCTTTGCTTCTCTTGATGTTGCCTCCACTTTAAGTTGAGCAATTTGCTCAATCGTGCTCGCTTGAAACAATGAGATATGTAAGATATTATGCCTTAATTCAAATCACTAACATGGATTTATCTCAAAAAAATGTTGTATTAAATTAAAACATGCAAGTAATATGAGGTACTTACAAATTCAGTCAACGAGAGCTTAAAATGGAGTTGTTTGATTAGACAATTGAAATGAACCTATCGAATAGTTCGGGATCCAATTCACGTTTTAATAAAAATAATAATAAATAAATGATAAGATAAATATGGGCTTCATTTCCCTTTACAATTATTTCAGTTGGGCTTACAAATATGGGCTCCATAATTCTCCCACAACTTAATTAGGTTAGCCTAATTAATAAAAATAAATCTCACAATGGTAGAAAAATAGAAAAAAGCAATGAAACCATAAACTGAATAAAGAAAATACTTAAAATATCTTTTAAAATTTATATAAAACCTTTTCTCTTATTTCTAAAATTTAAATTTGGAACATTTGAAGTGTAACAACTAACTAATTTATCATTTGTATTTTAATTATTTTAATTTCATTTTCATATATATATATATATGCATTAAATCTTAATTTATTATTAAATTTCTAAATGAAATTTACCGGAGCACGCATGTTGTTGAACTAGATTAATCAGTTGAATCATAAACAGATGAGAATTGAGTTATTTTGTAACTATAATTTTATTTATAAGAAATTTGTAATTATTATTAAATTTTGAAGCATTTTAAATGGTTGAATAAGAAATATTTAATTGGTCAAACATTTTGAGAGGAAATCATGGTAGAACAACAAATTAATTAGAATTAAAATGATTTGAATGTGATGAAAAAATATGATTGGTGATTGTCATCTTCTTAACTCAATATAGTATCAAGTAATGAGCTTAATCTTGAGCAGACCTAGGCTTTTAAGCAACCCCAAATGATTAAAAGCTAGGTTTGACGTTTCAAAATCTGGAAAAGAGCATCCAATTTACCTGCCACACCAA